>NW_017805983.1:9335556-9388117 GCF_001891065.2 Hippocampus comes
CCCGAAACCCTCTCCCCCCCCCCCCCCCGCCCCCAATTTGACTGTTTCATATTAATGGCCTCAAGAGTGTCTTGAGTAACTAGTTTGGCCAGCTATGTAAAATAAACTCACATGGAGGCATGCTCAATTATTGCTTTCTTTGTATGTAAACATTGCTTAATCTTTTCGTGCACAAATTATTATAACCTAGATTGGGATTTGTAGGGTTTTTTTTCCTTTTGGGGATTTGTTCATGTAGGAGGGAGTAACTTTTGAATAGCTGTCCATTGTGTTGACCACTGTCCCACAAGTTATTAATCTTGCAAGCATTTGCTATAATTTTGATATCTTAAGGTTATGAACAGCAGGCAGCGAACTAGTTTTCACAGACACACCACACTTAAGAGTTTTTCCTAGAAGTGTTTCTCATACAAATATTTACTGTAATTATGTCAACCGTCCTCCGAAAGCATAGTGTACGGCACGTTCCCAAATTGGGTTACAAGGCCGCGTATAAAGAAACTGTCGTAAACCAAGGACAACTGTTATGTCTCACCTTGACTATTGTAACATATTGCTCGTCATGGTTGTCCCATGTTTAGTATTAAAACGTCTGCAGTTATCCTGACAAGGATGGGGAAAGTTCAACCATATTACAGATACTGGACAACTTGCACTAGTTCGCCGTCTACTTGAGGTGCGATTTCAAAGTTTTGTGACTAATCAAGTGTTACAGACTAGCACATTCTCATCTCGATTTAGTGACATTGTACGTTTCGTCTCGAAACTGTCGTTCACAACATGATGGCTTTTGGTGATCCCGAGAGACAAAATGAAGTCAGCAGGTTAGAGAGCATTTTCTGTTCAGGCTCTAGTGATTTGGAATGCCCTACCCACAGAAATTAGAGCTGTTAACTCAGTAAGATAAGAAAGAAATGTTTTCTAATGTTGAATTCTCACACTACTATATTTAGCATAGTATAGCACCACATTATGCATTAAATTGTAAATTTGTATGCAGCGATGGATGTTTGAAAGTGCTCTATAAATACAGTTGAGTTGAGTAAATTGCCCACTCTGCATCCATGACAGCCTGGTCATTCTGGAAGGTGGATTCCCCTCATCTGCCACCTCTTCTCAAGATTTATTTTTCCCAGATGTTTTACCTTGCCCTCCTGTAGGGTTAAGATCATGGGATGTCCTTAATGTTTGTCAACTGCGGGTTTGTGTAGTCCTTTAAGACTTTAAGGGCTATGTAAATAAAATTGTCTCGGGCTGTATTGTCAGTAAAACTTATTGACAACTCAAAGAAAGACTATGACTCGTTCATCATAACACTACTAATCATCATGACAAGCATACGCTACATTGAGTAATATAAGAGATGAAACAAAACGTAAAAGTCGAGAGGGAAAATTGTCGACATTTAAAGGGTTTATAGATTACAACTCTGCTTCAAACTTTTGTTTTGACATTTCCCGAGTGTATCGGCCACTGACATGGACAAATGGTCAAAAGCAAACTAACTCCTTCCAACTTGGGTTAGAATCCATCAAACAGTAGAAGACTCAGTGAGAACATTTCAACATTGGAGCAGACATGAGTAGAGAGGAAGTATCCGGGAGAGTTGGTACTTTTAACTGACTTGAATTTGTAGTAGTTTCTTCCCACCTACCCAGCATCCTTTTAAAAACGCGCACGTGATTAACAAGGTCAATAAAGTCGGCTCTGTTATACGTACAATAAAAGCACAGGCACGCAAATTGAAACAAAGCACACGCGCGTGTCCGCGTAGCCGCTAGCTTCACGAAGCTAAGCACCGACGCTCTTTGTTCGCTTGGAGACGGGCTAGCAAGCTAAACGAACCACCAATTCGTCAACTTTTATCCCGAGCCTCTACATAAGGCCAAAGTTTGCGCCTCATACAAACTAAGCAACTTTACTCTGTTCTCTCGCTGGACCACACGTTAACGTTTCGAGATAATTAAGCTAACGTTACCTCCGCGTTAAGCTAACGCATACTTAATAAAGACATGTACGTAAAACAATACCGCGACAAGGAAAAGAAAAAAAAAAACTTCACAAACATTTTCAAGGCAATATAGTTTGTCGTGATAGAGGAAACGGATACGCGTGGTTTCGCAAAAAAGGTTACTTGTAATTTTCATAGAATGGAAAATAAATCATGTACCAGCTATTTCCTGATTCAGCAGCTCTCCGTCCGTGTCCGCTTTGATTGATGTGAACAAAAGAAGCTCGACACTGCTTCCGCATCACGTGGTCGCTGGCCCACACTCGCCACCATATACATTACACTACACAACACTACAGGATTGGCATCAGCTTTCTGCACGTTTACGCCGAGCGCATCATCCACCTATCCATCCATGCATCCATCTATCTATCATGGCATAAATCCTCTGATCACAGAAGATGCTTGAAAAAAAAACAGGCAAAAAGTAAAAGTACTGATTGAACTCCTAATGTGAAAGTAATAAAATATGGACTCTGAAATGTACTGAAAAAAAAGATTGTCACTGTCTCTCTCTATAAATGGTTCTGCCTTTTCTCTTTTCAACAGAGCAAGAATATTGAAACAATACTTATCTCAAATTACTCACAAATTTACTGACTTTGTCTGAAAATGTAGGCCTGTATAATTGATCACAAAACTGATATACTTTGCAAGAATCCATGACTTATGGCAACAGTTTTATTGTAACTTCTGACATTTCATGGAGAGTAATTTTATTATTTTCTCTGTCTCTATTCAATTGCTGCCATGGATTGATGAACAAGAAAATCATTGACTGGTGAAAGCAGCATGACATTTCAGACATTATTAAAGAAACGTGAATAAAGTAAGATAAGTAAATGTTCACACTGCAGCTCAATAGCATAGGGCGGGCGGTCCAGCTTGTTTTAGAAGTTTCCCTCTTCCAACACATCTCATTCAAATGAACAGCTCATCAGTAAGCTCTGTGAAATCCTGATAATGATCTTGAGCATTTGAATAGGTGGGTTGGAAGAGTGAAACTTCTAAATCAAGCAGCACTGCAGCTCTCTAGGACCGAAGTTGCCTACTCCAGACCTAGGCTATGAAACTGCATTAAAGACTGACAGTATTGCCAACTGTCAATATCGAATACCGCATTGCTGTATTGAAGATACCCGTTACTTACACTCCATTCCAACCTTAGTATACACTATAATCAAGTGCACAATATTCATGTACAAAAGGTCACCATAATCATGTTGGTGTTTGTCTTTTTTTACATTTTGTCATCCATCCCCTGCAAGCCTATTTTGATGGAATAGAAAGTACAAATATCTGTTCTCAAATGAAGGGGGTGAATGTAAACATTATGGGAAAATTAAATACCGGTGTTCAAGTTATGTACAGATACGTGAAAAATCAACTACCGGTACTTCTTACAACTACTACATATTTTAGAGTGATTTTTCAATCGTTAATCGTATAAACACATACAGTATAGAACTGCAAACAATGTGTTAAATCAGGGGCCTTTTATTTGCATTTGTCCACGTGAATGCAGTTTACAAAACCTCCATATGTCACAACCTGTCGGTCAAGCACTCAAACTCACTTCAACAAAATCTCATCTGACACCAAACCAAAATCACTGACGCTTCAATGACTTTTCAAAAACCTTGCCTGGAAGTTAGATGCTTGTTTACGACGAAGTCATAGTTGCATCAGAGAGGAACAAACAGTGATGTCACTGATATGTCAAAACTGACGGTTGTAGTTGTTACAGGGCAGAGAGACGGGAGAAGGCAGCTCAAAGTGAATGAGGTTGGGGCGTATCACATACTTAAATGTGTCAGTGCAATTATTTATATTTCATCCCTCAAACAAAATAATATTTTCCAAAACACGCAAACAGTCAAAACCTTGTTATAGTCACATCTCTCCATACTGTTGTATTTACATTTTTACCTATTCACAAACAATGTGGAAGACCTGCAGGATATGTACATCTGATACTATATACACAGTCAACTAGAGTAACAAAAATACATAGATGAAATTAAAACTATGTAATGCACATGTACTCTGTCTGATATTACGGCATGTGACTGAAGTAATCCCTTCTCTGGAGTTGATGAAACATGATCCGTCCATCCAATAATCTCCTACACTGCTTGACTTCATTAGAGACGTGGGTAAGCTGGAGCCCATACCGGCTGACTCTCGACATGATACGGGGGTAAACTCTGGACTGGTCGCCCGTCAATCCCAGGGCACATTATACTGGACATGTTCATTTGAGGAAGCTTCAGAAACTGCCCATCCATATTTAATCATGACTCAAGCAATAAGCAGTCTTCATTGTTACTGGCAGGTAACATGAGCTGTTGCTCATAGTATAGACTTTTGGCGTAGTTGATCTCTTGGGAGATTTTGAGGGCCAGAGTTTCACTCTTCACATGGACCTGTTGGTCAAGCATAAGGAGGATTAGAACACAAATAAGAATAGGCAGCAGGACTTGGACGAAGAATTGATATCTGGAAAAAGAGCTAGGCGATATGACGGTACATGTTTATATTGCAAAGGTGATCTATTGTGTCATTTTATCATCAGTTGTGACCTACAGTAAATGACTAGAAATAAGAAGAGACAGAGGAAGCTTGATTTGATGAACAAAACCTCTCCTCTTTCATCTATAACTGCTTCAGACAACAAAGTGTATGCAGAAAAGTGGTGAAGATTGCACGACTGTCTTGTGTCCTATGTGTTGTGTTGTGTTATTTTTGTTATTTTGACTTCAAAATGGCGCCGCGAGAGTGGCTGCCTTTCCAGCAGCTCCTATATTTTGTTGTTCTACTTCTTCCTTTCATAACTTTGCTGCTGTGAATTGGGAATTTCTCCATTGCGAGACTAATAAAGGTTTTCTTATCTTATCTTATCTTATCTTAAAAGCTTTCACTTATGCCACACAATTACCACCAGGTGGCAGACCAAACAATAACACGCAACATGATTTGTAATACATAGTCACCATAAACAACAAACTAGGGAGCAAAATCAAATCTAAAAGTCACTTAAAATAAATAAATAATAAGGTAAGTGAACGCAAATAATGAATTGTATTACTTTGGGGAAAGAATGAAGTAACCACAACAAACCTGTAATTATTAATAACAATTCCCCCCTGGCTTCAAACTACATAAGGTTGGCATAGCAGTTTGCCTCATTACAGGACTGAGAATCACAGATTTTTAAGTTTTTTAAGATAAGATAAGATAAGAAAACCTTTATTAGTCTCGCAATGGAGAAATTCCCAATTCACAGCAGCAAAGTTATGAATGGAAGAAGTAGAACAACAAAATATAGGAGCTGCTGGAAAATATTTAATTTAATAAAAAATTTTTCAGATAAATAAACAGCCATGACGTTCCAAAAAGCTTTGCAGAGACATATTTAAACATCAAAATAGCAGAGAATTTAATCAAGAGTTTGGAGAGCAAATGATGACAAAACTATGCAACAAAGTGTCCTGTTCCCAGTATTGTCTTACCATAGGCTTCTGATGGGAAGGGCCAGGGATGGCCACACCACTACTGGTGCTTTCAGCCTTTTTGGTGAGCTGCACATAGACTTTCCCATGATCTTTAGACACCAGACTGTGGTAGAGGTCGTCATATTTGATCTCCAGGAAAATAGCTTCACGGTCCACATGGTCTCCAGGCTTCAGGAAGTAGACCACTTTGGAGGAGATGAGCACACTGTAGCTGTCGATGGGTTCCACTGCAATGAAGCTGACGGCAGTCAAGGAAAAAAAAAGTGTGTGAAGGGAGGGAGCGGTGTATGTTAAAGTCATGGCGCATACAAGTCCAGTGAAGGCAAGTGACTTACAACTCAGACTGAATGTTGTCTGTCAAGTGGAAGAGCTGCTCCTGGCCATCAGCCTGTAAGGCTGAGTAGCGAGGTAGAAGACCCTGGGGACCTTTACAGCAGCGAGGTTTCCTGACACGCAACACGCTTAGCCTGAACAACACAGGACCAACACCACATGAAAAGGGAATCACAGTTGGACATATGTCAAAGACATGGAGGAATGTTATTTAAGTTATGTGTAAGGTTGATATCTCAGAAAGAGATCCAGATCGTGTTATAAACAGAATGATAACAAAACACACATGGTTCTCTGGTCCCCAAAAGGTTGTGACCTCCGGCGCCTTCCATCAGGAAGATCTGGCACTACATAATTACAATGAATTGGAGTGAAGGGAACTTAACACAGGTAAGCAGTTCCACCCACCTGTGGTTACTGAGACTTGCCATGTCCCGGACCGTCTGTGCTGTCTCTGAAGCAAAGTCCAGCGCTCCAGCCACTGGTTTGGTCACAGTGCCAACAAGACCTTTCCCCAGGCCAGAGAAAAAGCCGCTGACTCCACCCTCCGTCTTGACCCCCTCCACAGTTGAAGTTATGATACTTGTCATGCCACCTATGATACCTAAGAGATCACAAGAAGTCACCGAGATGCCTTTCTTTCACAGCACTTTTATGCTTCTTAATTACTTCAGCAAGGTTTCTCAGCCAACAAAATTCATTTAGAGGCCATTTAATTTTGATTTTAATGAAATTTAACGTCAATTAATATTTTGGCATGAATTCAGATACCATGAGTAATGACTAATATGCAAAAGAGAGGTTAGTACCATGAGCTAGTCCATGGATGCCTGCAACCAGATGCTCGCCACTGGTGGCTCCGTGGTATCTGATGTACTCTCGCTCCGTCTGGTGCCGGTTGTCCATGGTTTTCCCAAGCCCATCAGATAAAGTTCCTGCAAACTGAATGACGCATATGGGGAATATGTTACAAGTGTAATTTTATCCAGTTTTTTAATTATTTAGCTTTGCTCAATGTGTAAGAGACTAACGATTTAACAACACAGAAGCAGAGCTCGACGGCAATGTGAACTAAAGCTGTATAAAATACAAAGAGCTGCTGAAAGTAAACCGCTGAGTGAATATGTACCTTGGCAGCAGAGTTGGACACGCCGTGTGTCACGTTTCGTATGAGCCCACCCACGTTGCCATACTTGATGAGCTCCGATACGCCTTCAGAGACATCATTGAGAAGTCCAATTGGATTTCCGAGGAAGTCTACCGAGCCCAGGATCTGAGCTGCCTGGCTGATCAGCTCCTTTAGATACAAATACACATCATACTGTGTATTACACTTAGCGGCCACAAAATTATGATCACTTGCGCATCTAATGCAATCTAATATCAGCATTGCATAAAAAAAAAACAAAACAAAACAAAAAAACGATGGCTTTACAGAGATACAACTCATCACCGTGTTCATTATTGTGGTTATAGTTTGAACTCCAGTGTGCACTGCATCATACAAAGAGAGCAGTGGCTCATATTTGATTCCGTCATATAGTTAAATGTTAAAATAACTTGTTGTGTAGTTCGGCACCCCTGCAACATAGAACCATCTCCTCATACCTCTCTGAAATGCTTGATAATATCATTGAAGATGATCTCCTGGGTCTCATAGGGGTGCACCCGAGTGAATGGGTACATGTTGACAACAGCATCCTCAAAGCGAACCAGTGGAAATCCCAAAGTACCTTTCAAAACCTGACGCGATAAAAATAAAATTATGATATTATCCGTACAAAGTGTGTTTCTCCTACTCGTGTTCAATAGGCACTGTGTAGAACAGACCAAATTTGCTCGCAAAGGAGAACAAGTCCAGATGAGTTACACTTTATAAATTTGTCCGCCATCAAATACAACTGTGATAAAAACAACCCTCAAGTGATGGGAGTTACCATCCAGGCAACCGAACAAACACAGAAACCTCAATTTAGCCTTGTTCAAGTGACGTCATGTAGTCAAAGCAGCAGCAGAGATTTTAGAAGAGTTTAAAAGCTGAATATTACCTTTAGATCTGCAGGCAGCTTGTGAGAGGTGAGGACGCTGAGCTTGACCTGAGGCAGACTGATCTTCAGGTTCTCAAAGTAGTAGCGTTTGGGAGGTCCTGCATCCTGATTCGACCTCTCATGAAGGTTTTCATCCAATTTCTCCAGTTCTACATCAATTACACGAATAACCTTATGATTTGATACAGACAATACGTTTTAGTGTAGCCTGGTTTAAACAGGATGGAATGAGGAACTTTATGTTGTACTTTGCTACCATCTTCTGGCATATTAGTGCCCAGGAACTAGACTAAAGTGAGTTGAGGAGCTTGACGTAGTGCTTTCCCACATCCATAATGAATGATGAACCTAGCGCTATCCTAACCAAGCCTTGATGCATGAACCGATGAAGCCTGTTCAGATGAGAGGCGAAACGTCTTCGAAGACAACCAGAACAGTCCAGTTGCGCCAGATTATAAGGTTTGGGCTGTACAGCACAGAGCTTCTCATTTTCAATGGTGATTGCATCACCATCAATTTGTGAAAGAGACTCATGAAAGTTCACAGTTCACCGACCTGCTTCTGTCTGCCCGTAACCAAAAAAGCTGAGCATCTTGAGCAACAACTTCTCTTCAATGATGACAGTGAATCGTCCAGCTGTTACCATGAGGTGCTGTAGACACAAAGTTACATCGATAGAAAGGCTACATTCATACTGCAGGTCAATTATGATTTTTTTTTTTTTTTTTTGCCCAAATGTGAAATGTATCACATTTTTTTATGCAATGTGAACAGCCAGAGAGTAATGTGCCCGATACTGACCTTGAAGATATCAGTGAGCATGAGACTGCTTGGAACTTTGACTGAGTTCACCTGCAAGGCTGGAGCACTGTCGCTCACAGTGCCATCGGCAGAACTAGGAGTCACACAGAGCATAACTGGCTGTGTGGTTCCTAGAAGCTGGTTGTCCACCTGATAACCAGAAGAATATTAAAATTCAAAACATTACAAACATATAATGCAGTGGAAATGTATTTGCACCCCCTAAATTAAGATAATGTGCTGTGTGGTATAACCTGGAACTGGCAGTTCATGCTTAACAAAAAAAAAGGTAAAACGTCAACTAGCCACTCAGTCCGCTTGCCCCGATTCAACCGTTACAGATTACTGTATCATGACCTGGAGGACTGAAACGGGTTTTCAGGAGTATCTATGCTGATACTGTATTCTGCATATTTTATTAATAAGTAACAAGTACAACATAATTTTGTATTCAGTCCACATACTTTACTTTTCAGTATCACAGCATGTATATATGATATGATAATGTGTAGCACCACCGCTACCGCCCCCCCCCTCCCTCACATATACACACACACACACACACACACACACACACACACACACACACACACACACACACACACACACACGCACGCTCCCTAACATGAATTTGTTTAAACTGTGAGCGATTTGGATCTCACCTGTATGTTGTGAATGCTCAATTCCAACACTTCATTGGCAGCGGTGCGTGTAAAGTGGACATCTATACCGGACAGTGTGGCAAACACAAGCTCTTCAGGAACCTTGTTGACCAGAGATATGCCAATACCTTCCTCCAAATTCACTAAAACCTGGTAAGAATGATGTCAGGTACATATTAATATGGGTAAGGCATGATAGTATGTCAAAGTGGCAGTCCTTCAATCCTAATGGACAGAAACAGAATGAAGAATACTTTGTCTTACTGACTGTAGAAATAAGGCAAACTATTAAAGAATTTATAAGTTTCTTTTCAATTCTATTTTCAAATCCTTTTCAATTTTGTGGGATTTTTTTTGGGGGGGGGGGGATAAATATTGAAGTATACTGTATCGTTTCAGTGGAAAACGTTTTAATTGATCTGGATTATTGAAATCATTTCCAAAATATTTTACAATAATCTTGCCTTGCATATTTACATTTCAACGTTTTTTTTTAAATATTGCTTTTACACTCTGCCTCATAAAGTTTATTCTTGCATGCATCTCATACTCCCCAGCGGCACTTCTCTACATCTTTACAAAACTAATTGCTTATTACTTTTTCATCCATTTCATGTGCCGCACCGTGCATTCTCGCGATTGCACAGTTGGCTGTGTAATTATTTGGATGGTGGATGTGTGATTAGTAATGATTAAATGTAAACAAAAAATCCAATACAACAATCCTGTAAAATTTTTATGATCAATATTTTTTTTCATTCATGAAATAAAATCGATGTCAACATCTCTCACAATATGATCTGAGGTATTTTAAACAGAGCAAGCACTTGGAGAAATTTGTTAGGGATGTTTGTCTGTCAATGCTTTTACCTCAAGCTCCTGTTCAGGTTCTTTCTTCTTCAAATCATCTTTGCTCTTGTCCGGCTCAGCACTTGGTGACTTGTGGATCATCCTCCTTTGGTTGAAGTCACTGATCTGTTAATGAATACAGAAAGAAGGTGAAACAACACCGTGTGAACAAAAGTCTACAGTATACCTGTAATTATAGCAAACAGGCAGCTTCTAATTCTTTCCCAGGTTATCAGGGGTTATTGTGGCGCTCTAGTACTGTGATCAATCAAATTTTGTTGTTCATAAACAGTTATATGGGGTCTGACTCCTACCTGCAGAACACGTGTGGGTCCGTCTGGTAACACTTGAACAGACAATACACCAGAACCAGGCCTCATCTTCTGGTTGATAAACTGCTGTTCAGGACCAGGCTCCAGAAGTCCAGAATCTGGTCCCAAAACCACCTCTGCTCCATCGTACAGGCCTTCAATACCACCCCTTACCTGAAAGGAAAAAAGAATTCAAGTCAATAACTGGCTTTTACTGTAAACTTTAAAGCAGGAAATTACTGTGTAGTCAAACCGATGACGCTATCTATTGCAAATCAGTTAGGGAGTGTGTTGAACAGATGCAATTCATTTGATCATTTTCAGTCTGGTTGCCTTCAATTACTTTCAACAAAAAAGCTCTTCCGTTGACCCCCCTCCTTCCCCCCTCTCCCCACAAGTCAATTGGTCCACCTTTCCTGCGATGTTCCTCAGGGGTCAGTTTTGGAGCCCATCCTTTTCATGCTCGATATGATCCCCTCTCAGATGTCATCAGCCAATTTGAAGGAATCTCAAAGGACATGTATGCAGATGACCTCCAGATGTATTTTTCTTTTAATGTTAACAAGGCAGATGACGTAAAAGCACTGCATGATTGCATGACTGCAATAAAGGGCTCACAACTCGCCTTTGTTAAATGCGGCAAAAACATACGCAATAACTGCCAAACAAATTATGCAAGTGATTCACTGTGGCCACCAGTGATGAGATGAGCCAAAAGTCTGTATTTTCCAGCTAAATGTTCACAAACGTTTAAAGACCAAAAGGGATGTGGAGAGGCAGGATCTGAATTGAATGAAGAAAGTTCAGGAGGAAGTTCGGGGAATCTGAGAACTTGTGAAGTACTTATAGTATAAATTTAACAAGGAAGAAAACTATCACGGAAATAATTTATCAACGTGCAATGAAATTTGAACAAAAACACTCAATAAAAATCTTGTATTTAGTTAAAAAAAGAATAAAAAAATGGTTTTATATCCCCACCTGTACTACTAGCCGAGGAAGGCCACAGGTTAGCATGCATGAGCTGAAATGCCATGTCTGGGTTGTGCTGCGACGAGAGTCTGGTCTTCTTAGCATCAATGGCTCAAAACTGTTTAAGACAGAAAAAATAATGAAAGACATGTAACACTACCTTTTCATTTCCCACACAGTCCAAAACTGATCATTGAATGTCTACCAAGTGAAAACTAAAAGCAACCCACATTTCTTTGAGATACTTAATTTGCTATTGGACAGATGGCCTTCGTTTACAAATACAAGAGAAATATATGTATGCATTATGCCACCACAACCACTTTGGTGACATTACCTGTGATTTTGAAACATCTTTGTATGGCAGTTTCCATATAAAGAAAACCCTGGGGAAAATAAATAAATGCTAACCTGTTGTCACTGACAGCTGCAAGTCCTGCAATGTCCAAAACCAAAGAGGAGTCCATTGGGCGTGGTTGGGTGGGTTTGCTCTGAGGTGGTGAGGAGCCTTCATGACACAGCATGCCAGTACCCGTCATCCTCCACAGCTGGGAGCGCTTCCCAGGTTCCTGCCAATGAAGATTCCAATGTTATTTTTGGCAGGAAATGACCTGATACTGTATAATGCATTGAGCTTTTAGTTAAGAGAAAATTGAAACACAAAGCTCTATTTTGCTCTAAAGTTGAAAAATTCAGATATGCGTCATGGTAGTATTAAGTAGGAAAAATATGGATGGAGTTGGATTTGCTAAAATCAGAATCAGGCTTTTTCCACACATGGACAAAAAATGGAATTCGGCACTTTGACATGTCAAGTTTAAGCAATTCATACTTAATATCAACTTTGAAATCAAGTTTAAAATCATGAAGAAAAATGTCTTAGTTATTATTGGGACAGCTGTGACATTTTTAATGTTTGGGGAATCCCCATGATACCTAATAACACAACGCGAAAATAATACCTTCTTTTTCAAGATGACCCTCTGTGTTTTTGTGTCCACATCAAGAACCAGTTCCGCACGGCTTACCAGATGCTTCTTGCCAAGTGGCCTCCTGCCACCACTCCTTTATCAAAGAAAAATAACTGCATTTGTCATCAACTTTTAACATGAAAAAAATGCTTCATGTCAGGGATCAGTACTGTGAGAAGGTGTGCGTGGCAGCGATGTAGATGAAATTCTCATAGTAGAGCTTGTTGTATTCTCTGAAGAAGTTCATGTCAGCTGTGATCTCTGAGGAGCCCGCTCCCTTCACAATCAGAGTCAGGTATGGTGGCAGAGTTTGCTCATCACAGGCGTAGTCCAGCTCGGAATCTGCCTTCACCTCAGTGTGCAGCTTGATGTCAACTACCCCATGCTGCCAGAATTGGATCGGAACCTGAAGAGATTTGAAGAAACTTCGTTTCTTACTTTGTCTTCGAGCTGGATCATAGCACAACATTCAACAGTGTAAAGATCCATTATTAGTAAAGACAGTTGAAGTATATTTAAAAATCCATCCATCCATTCTCTACCGCTTATCAAGGGTCGGGTCGCGGGGGCAACAGGTGATATGTCTCTCAATTGTTTACCTCTGCAGCACTTGCTTATACATGTTAAATCGTGCAAAAAGCCATGTAACAAAGCAGGAGCTTACTTCAGAGATGTTGTGGATGCGGAAAGGTGGGGGCAGCTGATCACTGTCAGTGAAGGAGATCTGGTACGTGGCTCCCTTGATGGTGATCTCGGTCCGCAGGAAGAAGCAATTCCCCATGGTGTCCCTTTAAAAAGCAAGATTCAATGAAACCACTTTATTTACACGGACGTATGCACACACAAATTCATTGAAGGTTAGAGTACATTTTAGGTTCAACCTCAAGTTTCACACTTCACTGGAATATCCCTTACTTGTTGTGAGTAGTGTTAACGGATGTAATTAGAAAATGTTAAGGATGAGGGGCCAAACTATTTCTCACCTCATGTTGACGTGGAAGGACTTGGGTTTATTGACCTCAAAGCCTCCCGACCAGGTGCATGTTGGGCTGTCCATTAGGCGCACACACAACAGTTGGTCATAGTCATTTCGGGGCCAGTGGAAGACAACGCTGGAGCCTGGCAGAGTGGAGATGTAACCCTCTGGGTTGGCTGTACCCTGGGAATAAGTCAAATGTATCTATTTATAATATAGTAGGACTTTGACTTACAAGTTGAATTCCCACCATGACCAAGCTCATAACTCAATTAACTCGTACAGTATATCAAATACTCTTTTCCCATTAGTTCTGTGTTAGCGTAATCTCCATGCTCATTGTGCATGTTTTCATTTTTCTTTGTGTATTTGATTGTTTGTTCAGTACAATAAATGGCTGTAAGTGCTTTGGTGACTGTCACTCTCATTTTTGTCACTTCACATCGGGTGAATTTGTAATTAACATTCAGCAAGCAAAAAGGCAAAAAAAAAAAAAATGTAAATAATCAATCAACCAAGCAACACCCCCCTCACTTGGAAAAATTTGTAAGTTGGGCCACTTGTAAGTTAAAGTAAGGGAGTTAAGGGAACAACAGAAGAACACCATGAGATGAGGAAATTCTTCACCTTTCCTCGAGCAAACTCTCTCTGGGCGAAGGCAAGTTTGTGTGAGGAGCTGTTGTCCAGCAAATACCGGGGGGCAAATGTCACGATGTGAGTGTCTCTGTAGCGTCCTTTTCCGTTACGCACACTAATACCTACATTGAAAAGATCGACAACAAATGATAAATTAAATCACTGGTATTTACACGCTTCAGGCAATAATAATGTTTTTTCAGTGCTTGCCACAAAACAAAATGTTTACTAGGGACATCGTATACAAAATGAGCAAGGCTCTTGCCCTGATTGCGCCTCACGCGTTTGAAATATTGGAAACTTTTTGTCATGATAAGTGACATTGCACTGGTGATACCGGACATTTACTGTTACTACATTCAATTATATTTAAGTTAGGAATTACTAATTGACACAAAGTGGGAATACAAGAACTTGCCAATGTTGTAGATGAGTCCAGGTCTGTTACCCTGTTGAATAACCTTCACTGCCCTGACTCCACTTCCTCCATCCAGGGAGAAACCCTGGCACCAGCCTGGAACTCCGTCTGGATGCATCCCCTTTCCAACCCGCATAGTACACCTGGGTTTGAGAAGTATAGGGAAAATTGAATGAAAAAGAAAAAAAAATCAATGGCAATAAGCACAGTAGGAAAAAAATGGTTATTGTGTGGAATCGACTGTTGATTAAATGCATCTTGAACCAACTGAAACTTTTTCAAAAGAAAAACTTTCAAAATAACAATCGATCAATTAAATGAACTGAAGAGGCACTCTGACCTTTATGCAGGTAAGTTAGGACATATTAATTAAAGAATTGTCCATGCATGTTTAGTGAGCGAAGAAATGCCACTTGGTCTTTTCATTCTCCAAAGTGTATTTTGTGCCATCAAAAGACCATTTGGCTCTGCATCCCCACGTTTACACACGTATGTTGAAAATGACATGACATGACAGTTATCTGGTGATGTGTTTCATGAACACGGCAGCTAGCTATATTATTTTTAATTCATTTTTAAAGTTATTAAATGTACATGAAAAATCAAGCTCCAATTAATTACAGACTAAATATTGACTTTTTATTGCTGAAAATTAAGTACATAGGGTCGGGCATGGCTCAGAGTTATAGCAGGTCGTCCAGTAATCGGACGGTCCACTGTTAGAATCTTACTCTGTCCGAGTCATGTGTCATTGTGTCCTTGCGCAAGACACTTCATTCACCTTGCGTCCAGTGCCACTCACACTGGTATACGGCTGAGTGTGAATGCTGGGTGGTCGTTGGAGGGGCTTCCGTCAGCCTGCCCCAGGGCAGCTGTGGCTCCACACACAGTTTACCGCCACCAGTGAATAAGAATGTACATGAGTGCACGAACTATGTACCCATTTTGAGTGCTTTGTGTGTCCCGTGTCCTGAAAACACCATATAAATCTGACGTATTTTTATTATTAGGTATCCCTTTAAAAAATAATCATTGGCTCTTCCTAGTGTTTATGGTTTAGGTAGTCAAACTGGATCTGTGTTTACTAAAGGGTTAAAATGATACATGAAATTATATTCTAATACAAACTTACATAGCAGGTTGTTCTTTGTCAGTGTAGCAGAACAGTAATGGACTGAGGCTTCGCGCTAATTCATGCTCATCAAACTGTCCTGCTGCATCCACTTTTCCATTGTCTTGTCTGAAAATTAATGGCAAGCCTGAAAAAGGAAAATAACTTTAGGAACTGAGCAAATTTGTTGCGGACAATGACTTTTTTTTTTATTTATCCTTCTTAACCTGTTTTGTTGATGAGCCAGTAGGGGGCAGAAATTAGGATTTTCAGTGCCCCGTGTGCCCGCAGGATGATGCGGATGGTGAGACAAAGAAGACGCTTGTTTGTGTCATACAGCCTCATCCTTACAACATAATTCTGAGTTCCAGGAGGAATGAGCAGCTCTTTGCACACAGGGAAGTTCTCTAATAGGACACCTGAAATACAAGCATCAAGAGCATTAATGAGACAAAATGTATAGCAAATACTAATACTAGTGGGTTTTTTTTCCTCCTCTCCGACCTAGCTCCATGTTCTGTGAGGTGTCCACAGCATGAAGCACGGCTTCTTTTCCAGGTTTCAGTGAGCCTTTGATGGCTGTCCCCTTCACGTAGTAGTTGAGGTCACAGGGTAGCAGGTTGGCCAGCACCATGGTGGGCAACAGATAGATTGTGTGACCTGGCTGTCGATAGATCTGATTTGTACTAGAGACCCTTTTGGCAGGTCGCTGGTCTGGGTAGTTTTCCTTTTTTATGACCACACAAAACCTTGAGAAATGCAGAGAAATTAGTTGACATAACTAATCGAAAATCAAACCAGAGCAAAATGTGCGAGTCAACCAATTTACCTGAAGTTACGTTTCAGAGTGTCATCAAAGTCTGCAGACTGGCAATCCCTCTTGCTGCTGCTGATCTCCCCGGGCCGCTCCACACTGGTCCAATGGATTGGAACTTTGCAGAAAAATAAGCCCAAGCCCTTGGGCCGCACTTGGAGCCGCCATGACGTCAGGTGGAGTGGAACTGCCAAGGCCTGACCAGGCAAAATTGGAGGCAATACCACCGGCTCTGTCGACATAGGTTGACAGTTGGTAAAGGATGGCTGTTTGAAAGTGCTCTATAAATACAGTTGAGTTGAGAGACAATAAACACAACACTTTAGAATGTGTAAAGGCTGACTGTCAGTGGATGAGAAAAAAGTGCGTGTGGCAGACAGCAGAAGGTTGCGTAATCAGTTCAGTTCTTTGTTGTTATTGTGGCATGGTTAAGGCCGAAAGAGACCCGACCCTTTTGTGCATAAAGATACATTGACGGACTTTTCATCTTTCAAAATCAGACCCTACCCTACAACATATTAACAGAAATAGTTCACTGTGAAAATGAATCCTTGTTTTGGTAATTGTTTTTTTAAAATGTACAATTAAATGTTTATCAATAGCCTCACACACACACACACACACACACACACACACACACACACACACACACACACACACACACACACACACACACGCAAAATGTTTAGTTGGGTGGAAACCCACTGTTCATTCCATGCCATAAAATGTCATTTTTTAAATTTATGTTTATTGTATAATGTTTATAAATTTAAAGTGTAAGTGTAGTAGTCCAGACTACTGTTAGGGTGCCTCACAACTTAGGGGGGCATCATTATTTCTGCGCCCCACCTCTCCCTGCTTCTGTGTGATGTACTACAAACATATACAACAGAGTGTACACTGAAAACGAGTCCAGTAAATCATGAAAAACGGAACAGCAGTAGCCTACTGTCAGGAGCAGAGGGGCTGTCAAGTCTGATCTCCATGGGAACATCGAGACGATTCTTCAAAATGAGGGCTGAGCGGACAGTTATGACCTTCCTGGCACTTCCCTCCATCGTGATGGAGAAGACCACTCTGACTGGAGGCAGTGCTGAGAACTGTGTGATTTTCATCAAAAGGTATGGCACACATAGTCAGATGTAGCTTTGAAGCTTGAACAAAAAGTATATGATGATGTCATTATAACCATATACAGTAAAAGCAATGTCAATCAAAAACAAGAATTTAAACAGGTGTCATTTAGTGAAAGAAAGAATTGAGTTACTGGTAAATGTTTGGGATAAGACCTGTTGCTTAATGGCTGGTGCAAAGTTTTATTCATGCAATTATCAAGCTTCTTGGTAAGTGTAGTCATGATGACCTGTATTTTATAGTTTTCTCAGTGACTTAACATCGGACTTACGTAGACGTGTGGATGAATTATGTTTGTCCTGCTGATAGGACTGCCAACCTGTGGAAGTGCAGCAGGTGTGGGGGTCAGGGGAAATGGAATTAATAATTAAAAAATGTTCCAGCTAGACTTGATTTTGAGGTCATAATGTTCGCTTACAATGTTGGATGCGTTGTTCCTGTCTGGAGCTGCATAACGGAAGAAAATTCCAACTTTGTCTACAGACACAGGCTTTACTTGCTCCCATCCACACACTCGCACAAGCAGCTGGTGCAGCTTCAGCTCATGAGTGTGCCTACATAAGGAAATAATGACAACTTGTAAGTTTTACATAACAGGCACAGAATTACCATGCAGGGCTACTACTGTTGCCTAAAGCTTTCATTAATATTACATTAGTAACTACTATTTGTCTATTCAATACAAATATCAGTGACAAACATTGCTCAGAAATATACCTATGGCGAAGTTTCTCTCGAGCTTCAAACTCAAACGGAATCTCCTCGCCGGGAAACACCTCTCGCCACTGACTGACATTGTGGCTATCATCATTGCCTGGACCGTGGATGTCGCCAATAGAGTCTGCACTACTGCTGTGAGAAAGTGCAACTCTGAAAGAAACATTTCAAGAAGCTGGATGGGTGGGCATTAAAAGGTCTTTTGTCCGTGGCAGTCTCGAGATATACTGGAGTTCAAACTACAGCCACCAAACACAAAACACATAGTGTTTCATTTTCAGAATTTCTATCCCTTTGCTTCATGTAAATCAATAGTAATCTTGAAGCAACAGACTACACATGGCCGTGGGCCTACATGTTAGTCCATTGGTCAAATAATCAAGACATTCTGCAGCAAATAGCTGTAATTTGTACACGTTTGAGTACCGGGACATTGTGACAACTGACTGTAGAGCGTGCATGGAAAAAGTTCCACCAACCTTGTGGGGGTTGTAGTCAGAGTGGCAAACCACATTGTACATCCTGTATGGTTGCGCAGAGCATATGGCACAAATGGCTGCCTCTTCTTGGAAAGTTTTACTCCTGTTGGAAACAGAAATTGTAAAAAAACAAAAACAAAAAAAACAAAAAACAAAACATATAGCTATCTAGCTAGCTAGCTAGCTAGCTAGATAGATAGATAGATCAATCTGGTACCCTTGGTGGATAACTAATAAAGACAGAATAACTTTATATGAAATGAAAGCTTCTTGGTAAGTGTAGTCATGATGACCTGTATTTTATAGTTTTCTCAGTGACTTAACATCGGACTTACGTAGACGTGTGGATGAATTATGTTTGTCCTGCTGATAGGACTGCCAACCTGTGGAAGTGCAGCAGGTGTGGGGGTCAGGGGAAATGGAATTAATAATTAAAAAATGTTCCAGCTAGACTTGATTTTGAGGTCATAATGTTCGCTTACAATGTTGGATGCGTTGTTCCTGTCTGGAGCTGCATAACGGAAGAAAATTCCAACTTTGTCTACAGACACAGGCTTTACTTGCTCCCATCCACACACTCGCACAAGCAGCTGGTGCAGCTTCAGCTCATGAGTGTGCCTACATAAGGAAATAATGACAACTTGTAAGTTTTACATAACAGGCACAGAATTACCATGCAGGGCTACTACTGTTGCCTAAAGCTTTCATTAATATTACATTAGTAACTACTATTTGTCTATTCAATACAAATATCAGTGACAAACATTGCTCAGAAATATACCTATGGCGAAGTTTCTCTCGAGCTTCAAACTCAAACGGAATCTCCTCGCCGGGAAACACCTCTCGCCACTGACTGACATTGTGGCTATCATCATTGCCTGGACCGTGGATGTCGCCAATAGAGTCTGCACTACTGCTGTGAGAAAGTGCAACTCTGAAAGAAACATTTCAAGAAGCTGGATGGGTGGGCATTAAAAGGTCTTTTGTCCGTGGCAGTCTCGAGATATACTGGAGTTCAAACTACAGCCACCAAACACAAAACACATAGTGTTTCATTTTCAGAATTTCTATCCCTTTGCTTCATGTAAATCAATAGTAATCTTGAAGCAACAGACTACACATGGCCGTGGGCCTACATGTTAGTCCATTGGTCAAATAATCAAGACATTCTGCAGCAAATAGCTGTAATTTGTACACGTTTGAGTACCGGGACATTGTGACAACTGACTGTAGAGCGTGCATGGAAAAAGTTCCACCAACCTTGTGGGGGTTGTAGTCAGAGTGGCAAACCACATTGTACATCCTGTATGGTTGCGCAGAGCATATGGCACAAATGGCTGCCTCTTCTTGGAAAGTTTTACTCCTGTTGGAAACAGAAATTGTAAAAAAACAAAAACAAAAAAAACAAAAAACAAAACATATAGCTATCTAGCTAGCTAGCTAGCTAGCTAGATAGATAGATAGATCAATCTGGTACCCTTGGTGGATAACTAATAAAGACAGAATAACTTTATATGAAATGAACTGCAACTGAACGTGTTGCTACAAGAGATGATCTGAGTCATGAAACTCTGAAGTGTACCTTTGGAGTCAGTTTGCTGATCGAAACTGGTCAAGCTGGCAGTGCTCCGAGTTCGAAGGTGGCATAGAGGAGCACCTGAGAAAATACAGGTCAAAGAATATTATCTTCATTAGGGGTATGAGTGAGTGAGAGCCTATCCCAGCTGGGCGAGAGGAGTGGTCGAGCATGGAATGGGTGCCAGTCAATTGTAGGACAGACATAGATATGCATTCACACTCACATTCAAACCTATGGACAATTTGGAGCATTCAGTGAACCGAAAAAGCATTTTGGGGCAGAATGTGATAGGAAGTACACAAAGAAAACCTACACAAGCACATAATGTAGGTATTTAAAATGCAAACTCCACACAAGAAGGCCGCAGACTAGATTTAAACTCGCAATTTCAGAACTGTGTGGCAAACATGCTAAACAACATTTTGTTTTTCTAATCCACTTAATTCTGTTGCAACTCACTCTGTCCAATGTTAGGCGGGTCAACTGAGGAGCCGATCCAGGACAAGGTGGGTGAAGATTGGCGACTTTGTTCTTCCTTGTTACAGTAGTCTGCTATCCAGGAGGTCTTGGTTGTGTTGTATTGTTCTGTATCAACCAAATAATAGTTAGTCCAACAAATAAATAAATAACAACATGATTCCATAACTCAAACGGCATGTTTAAACAATCAGTACCATATTGGTTTGACTCACCCAATAGTACAGAGGTGATGTTGACATCAAGTCGCTGTTTGGCTCTAACACCCATCTTGAGACGGGGAGGATGTAATCGGCTTGCTTCTTGCTTCTGCCAGGACAGGAGGCAGGGCCAAGGCTCGATAAATGGCTCCCAGCCTATCATACACAAAACACATGAGCCATTTAAATTTAGCATGCTCATATTATACAAAACAGGCAATACAAAATGACAAAATACATTGTTATGCAAGCACAGATTGTTTTGTGCACTGTGACGCAAAGATGTGAAACATGAATGTTGACTACAAAACTTGTGACATTATTTTGACATTGCTTTCAGACTTTTCAGAATGTGGTTATAAAATTTGGTCTGAAATTTATTTCATCTCAAATGTTAAAAAAAAAACAACAACAATCAGATGGTAAAAAATGTGTTAAATAGCACAAGGTCCAATGTTGTACCTGCCAGTTCCCTGTTGTAGTAGTCTCCTGAAAGACTAAAGCTAGCATTGCCTTCCTGGATGGAACCAATACGCTGCAACACGTTAAGCCCTATAATAACAAACAAGTATACCGGTGACACATTGGACTTCAACCCATAAGGTCCTAGAAATTTCATTATTCCTTTGCCTTACAACCCTGTTTTCATGGAACAAAATTCTTTAATAGCATTGCGAGTGAGCTGGAGCCTATCCCATCTGACTTTGGACTAGAGACAGAAACCAATCAATCATAGGGCACCGACAGACAACCAATAATTCACAACTATGGACAATTTAGTCTTAGATAAAACTGATGGAGAATAGACAAACACAATGTTGTCATGTTTAAAAGTGTCATTTTGTTACATGCTTGGTTGACCTCGAACGCGTGTGTTTATACAGCTGGTACACAATGGAGCACAGATAATCAGGGGTCAGTTTGAGGTGAATGGAGCCAAGGCGCTTGCCAACTGATAAGTTAGGAAGAAAGATTCAATTTCGCGCGGTTAGGGAGGACAGAATACGCTCCAGCATAATAAGATGTCCTTGAGCAAAAGTTACAGATGTATCAGTTCATGGGAAGATGTTGGTGCTTGTACCAGGGAAGTGTCTAGGCCTCCAGGTGTCCACTGAGGGGCGTATCATTGGGGCCGGCCAAGGGGCGTGGTATGTAAATGAAGAAGGGAATGTTTTTCTCATGTGTCACTTGTAATTTGCATAAATTGTCAATAAAGGCCCGCAGGAGCTGTGAAAGTTGGGGTTTTCGGTTTGAGAAGCGAGCACGAGTTAGTGCAGCTTCAAGAATGACAATCTGTTCCTGGTCGAGTCTCTGTTCAACTGTCCAAGTGAGCATCTCTGACAAAAACTAACATGGATGTTAGCTCAAGTACCCGAAGAAAACCGATGGAAGCATGAGGAAAACATACAAACTCCACATGATTGCAAGACAGACATGCTAAGTACTATTCAACAGTTGTGTATCAGAAGTAACTAAGACTTACTGGAGAAGGTGAGCTCAGCAAGTGGTATGTCACAGTCCAAACAGTCATCTATGAAACAAATGCAGATGCTCTCTGCTTTTACTTCTATACCAGACAAAGTAGTAGCCTGGCTGGAAGACCCAGATGCAGTTCTGGAACGTTCTCTGGACCGGCCTGCAATGTTTTCAGCATTCTCCAACAGCCAAGTTGCAGCCAGATCCAGGTGACCTTGGAGATACAAAGTAGGTTTAATCAAAACAACACTGGAGCCACAGTAGTGAATGTCTCAGAGGTCAGACTCACCTTTGCAAAGGATGAGGGCTTTTTTACAGTCCTCTTTCCTGAACCCAAGATCTTGTAAATGAATCAGCTGCCCTTCTGTGGAAACAAAATACTTTTTCAATATGGCATACTGAAAATGGTTTGGTTTAAACAACCAACCAATGGATTCATTAGTTGAGCAAAGCCACCAAATATTATAGTTGAGAAATATTATTGTAGTGGCTCAAACAAAATGGAGTGAGACACTCCAGACACTGGCCATTGCATACCTATGAGGGCAAGAGTTTTCTTCTTGTGAGATTCTTTGGGTGGATTGAGAGGCACGCTGTCACAGGGCGGTGGAGGATTTACAGTCGGGATGGATTTGGCAATGGCCAAGAACAGCTGAATGTCATTATAAGATAGTCGGATGTCCAGAACAGGAAAATGGATCTGCAGGGTCACAGACCAGTATTTATGTTAATAGACAATTAACAGAGCCAAGTCACTATATTTCGTGAAAATGCTTTCATGACATAAAATAATAACAAAAATAAAGGTGTACAACAGTTTTTTAAAATAAAAATAAAGGAATGTCAGTAAAAAATATGAACACACAGAAAACAATGTATCCTACTAAACAACTCACACCGTTTATGATATACAGCTTTTATTAGTACAATTGAAAAGTTGACACTTAATTCCCAACCTCCAGCAAAGGCGGGATGTCCTCCACGCTGAACGCATCGAGTAGACCAGAGCTACTTTGGTAAGTGGGGCTGCCACACAGCTCCACCTGAACATTGACTGGATCAACAATGGACAGTGCTGTCTCCTGTTCACTGCCAAGACGGCACGAAAACACCTGAAAGTGAAGGATTGGCTCAGAATTAAGACTAATGAGTGGGGATGTCGCGATCATCCTTTTTTTCATCACCCAAATCTGAATCAGAGTCTTTGGTTTTAAGTATCTGCCGATACGACTCACGATCTTGATGCTTAGGCAACGTATTAAGAAAAAAAGAGCGGGCATCATATTTTTCTAAAATTAATAAAGAGATATCTATACAGATATGTATTTCCTTCAATTTGTATGTTACAGGTATGGAGCAATCCACGATATCACTGCAAATTGCTTTTTTGTAACACTCTCAAAATGAACTCAAAGTTCGATGTTTTCCAATCATATTCTGTAAGAGGGCGGCCTGGTGGCCCAGTGGGTAGCACGTCGACTTCACAGTGCAGAGGTACCGGATTCAATGCCAGCTCCGGCCTCCCTGTGTGGAGTTTGTATGTTCTCCCCGGGGCCACGTGGGTTTTCTCCGGGTACTCCGGTTTCCTCCCACATTCCAAAAACATGCATGGCAGGCTGGTTGAACACTCTAAATTGTCCCTAGGTGTGAGTGTGAGCGCAGATGGTTGTACGTCTGTGTGTGCCCTGCGATTGGCTGGTAACCCGTTCAGGGTGTCCCCCGCCTACTGCCCGAAGACAGCTGGGATAGGCTCCAGCACCCCCCACGACCCTTGTGAGGGTAAAGCGGATCGGAAAATGGATGGATGGATATTCTGCAAGAGTTACGTCGTACGCATTTTTTACCGGATTCAATGCCAGCTCCGGCCTCCCTGTGTGGAGTTTGTATGTTCTCCCCGGGGCCACGTGGGTTTTCTCCGGGTACTCCGGTTTCCTCCCACATTCCAAAAACATGCATGGCAGGCTGGTTGAACACTCTAAATTGTCCCTAGGTGTGAGTGTGAGCGCAGATGGTTGTACGTCTGTGTGTGCCCTGCGATTGGCTGGTAACCCGTTCAGGGTGTCCCCCGCCTACTGCCCGAAGACAGCTGGGATAGGCTCCAGCACCCCCCACGACCCTTGTGAGGGTAAAGCGGATCGGAAAATGGATGGATGGATATTCTGCAAGAGTTACGTCGTACGCATTTTTTCAACTCCAAGAAAGAGGGCTTACCTCTATGCTGGCAAGGCTTCCAGAGAAGGGCCTATCCAAGAGGCGAGGTTTGTACGTGAGAACTGTGGTGCCTTTAAGAATGATGGCGTTTGTATCCAGGCAACTTGAATCCTCAACAATGACAAATTCAGTACCTGAAGACAGAAGATTTTTTTTCCAAGATCATTGACTACATTCTGTCCATTCTATAATTTTGATGTCCATAATATAGTGTGTTGAAATCACTGGGATCACGCATTGGGATGATGCTGAAATGCAATTTTAGGCTCCATTTTTCATCTTTGCCCTTCACAATGGTACAGTGGCAATCTTGTTCAAATATTTGCATACTACATGCATGTAAGGTTAAGGTCTTTTTGCATTATCTGCATTAACTTTGTTTTCCCACACATATTTTGCAACAGCGGGTCAAGTAGTTAATATTACCATGTCAATGACTGACCTGTAACATTGACCTTAACCTCAAGGCAGCGATTGTTGGTAACGGACACTGTGGACCTCTTGGTGACCACACCACTCTTGACCCTCTTTGGTATGACAGCCCCAGCGATGAAGGAATTAGTATTTGCTTCAACGTCAGAATTGACGTTACTTGGACACTGAAGATTCTCAGCACCTCCTGACATCTTTTTTACTGGCAGCTGCAAGAATTCTTGCACAAGCCGGAGCCAGTCAAAGATGAGAAAGACCCTTAGGTTGTTCAGGACAACCGTGAAACAAGAGGAGTCTCGTGTTGATCTGCAACAAGTTAGAGAGCATTATACGTGAGACAACAAAAATTAACTTCAGTTCGGATTCATTTAGGAGAAAATTATGTACCTGTAATGCAGTTCCAGTTGCAGAGAAGCTTGGTTTGTGCCAGTTTTAGAAGGCTGGAGAATGCAGTCAAATACATTGTGCCGGTTGCTGTCAGCACCACCAGTGCTCTTGTATTGCCCAGTGCACCGGGTGTCATAGGCAAGCAGTGAGTGAGAAACAAGATTGACTGATGTGGAGCCATTGGAGAACTTCTCAAATAGCAGCTTGGATTTCATGAAGTTAAATCTAAGACAAAAAAACAACAGCAACTAAAGACGGCATTTAAAAAAAAAAAAAAAAAAAAAAGTGCAGTTGAGCCCTGCTATTTGTGGGGGAGAACGACCAAGCCAGCCCACAAAGAGTGAAAATCAGTGTTCAGTTGATGGACACTGACAAGCACTGGGGAGAGAATTTATGTTATATTTTTTTGACCAGACCCAGACAATTCTTCAAAAATGCTGATAAAATTAAGATACCTTTTCCGCGAGACATGGGAGGGAATTAAAATTGAAATAAAAAATCCACAAAAAAAATTATATATATATATATATATATATATATATATAGTATCATCAGTCACCTGATGCACACACACACACACACACACACACACACATAAACTAACAACCATATCGTAGCAAAATTGTTGTCCGTTAGTTCATCCTAAAATGGTCTGGGCTACTGATGGAGAAAGACAAACTTAATATTGTCATGTTTCAAAGTTTCATTTCAGTATATGCTTAATTGACTCCGAACGCTATGTTCTCACCATTTGTACACAATAGAGCACACAGAAAAAAGGGCCAACTTGAGCCGAAGGAAGCCAGGGCCTCATTAACTGATAAGACAACTTCGGGAGGGCAGCATGACCAGATGTCTTCCAGTTTGTTACAGTGTCTCAATTCATGTGAAATCTACCCATTGTATTAACAAGGTATCCATTGTTTGCACCGGAAGATGTTTTGGCTTCCAGGTGTCCACTGAGAGGCATGTCGGTGGGCTGGGCTGGGAAGCGCGACATGCAAATAAGGAGGAATGTTTTTCTGACATGTTACTTGTATTTTGCATCTCCTGTGAATAAAAAGTGGTCAGCAGGGGTGCGAAGGTGGGGTTTCGATCTGAGAGGAAACACGACTTGTGTTGCCTTCGAGGAACTTCGCCCCCTTTGCTGATCAGCAAAAGATAATCTGTTCCTGACTTGAGTCGAGTCTTTTCATTCAAAGTTCAAGATGTTCGGGTGAATTCCCTGACAGCTACAAAGTTGGAAGTGTGGCATTTCATCTTAAAGAGGTTTCACGTGTGGTGAACAACTATTTACCATTTGCAAATTAGAGACCTTTTCAATGACTCAATATGATGTAGAAAACAGACTTACTTGAGGTTAATTGGGCAGGTGCAGTTAGTGTTCAAATACTTAAAGACCTAACTGTCATTATTTAAAAACATTTTGATTAAGTATTTTTTTTTAGTTCAATGAATGGTTTTTATGCTTTCATGACTTTTACTCTACTGTTTCCAGCCAGGTTGGAATTGTAAATGAGAATCTATGTCCTCCATTGCTTTACCTGGATAAAGGCGAAATAAATAAAATAAAATATATTTAGTATTAAAAAAAAAAAAAGTGTCTTTAACAATACACTGAAAAATTAGGTAGGTAAATATTTTAAAACGAGCAATAGTAGAACTGTAAAGACTAACCTTGCTAGTGAACGCTTGTGCGATTTATTACTGTCCATGAGCTCCAGACTGACATCCATCATATCCACCAGGATTGACAAGTTGGTGAAGACATCTCCACTTAACACAGTCTGAGGAAAAACACCATCTACGATTAGTTCCCTCCTCGTCCTCTTGCACCCATTTTTTTCTGCTGTCATTCCACATTTAGATAAGATAACCTTGATTTTGCGACCCAAAAAGAAAAAAAATAATTTGAAAGTTTTTTTTTGTTTTGGACAAAAAGTCAGTCTGCTGTCTTACATGGGTACTGGGGTCCTGCAGGTTGAAGGGTCGCAGAAATTCTTCAACAGGCTCTCCAAGATTGTTCTCCAGCAGCCCTCGAATCAGTTGGTAGTGTTCTGGATCTAGCGAGCACTGTACTGATGACAGGCTGCCGTAGATAGTCATATCTGGCACGGCATGGCTCAGTTCACTTAAAAAAAAAAGGTAATCCATGCACAGGGAGAAATCAGTTACTGTTCAGTATTTGGACAAGCTTTTACAAACCGCTTTGCCAAGTAAACCAGGGGCACCAATATCAATGATGCGAACAAGCAAAGCCATGCAACACTTGAGTGTTATCAGGCTGAAACACATTGTAATACCAGCATTAGAGCACTCCCAGGAATCAGTGAGCTGATATTAGCAAGGAAGTAAAAATTAAATAGTCAGATTCAGCTTTGCAATTTAAGATCTTCAGATAAAGATGTCAGTGATATTCTTAAAAACTGGACAATTCCAATTATTAAAATAGATGGAGCTTGGCTCAATACTTTGGCCATGATAGTTGTTAAGAAAAAGAGACAAAATTCACATAAAAAATGATTACCACTTGCAACCAATGTCCAAAAATAGTCATTACATGAATCTTATTTTACAAAAAACTGAGGGAAATGAAGTAGAAATCACCTGTCCAGGTTACGTTCAACTTTAAGCTGGAGGCGACAGCAGTCTTTCAGGAGGTTTCCTCCCATCCGACGTACACAGTAGGATGGGAAAATAACATCTGAGATGTCAGAGGCAGTACAACCTCTGTCATATGTTTGGCACGGCAGACGCTCTGCAGCAAAAACATCCATCTGCTGCAGGTCCAGAGCAATGCAATCCAAAAGGCACACATGGGCTTCTGAAGACCAAAAAAAAAAAAAAACAAACAAAAAAAAACCCACACACCAAAAAAATAAAAAAATAAAAAAATCATGAAACATTTTGTCAGATTTATCAGAATGGTCCTATAATGGCAATCAAGACAAAAGTAAATACTGTACATGAATGTGCTTTTTTCCAAACTAACCAGGGATGCTTACCTGAAGCGGTAGGGCCACTACCCCCCTCCTGATCTCTTTCTGACTGTGCGCTGCCATTAGTCCCGAAGCCGACACCGCTGGGGGAAGTTTGATGCCATTTTTGCTCATAAGACCATGCTTCTGCATTTTCTGACGGCTCCTTTTTCAAGAGAAAACAACAGTAAAACAATCCATCATCATGCAAATTGGGTTATGTGGTTGTGCCTATAACTTAGTAAAGCAGGTAAAATCCTGAACCCATAGTTATAGAAATTTAGTTCACCTACATTGTTTTTCAAGATAAATACACCAAGTATATTGCGGCAAACATTCAAGGAATCAACCTTGGTATGGCTATTTTATTTGCATTATGTTCTACTGTTGTACTCTATATGCCTGGGCTTTGCGGGAATGTGGAGAAAAGGACAAAAAAGCTGGTGACGAAAGTTGATGGCAGCACAATATTCTATTATGTTCTCGCACTGGAAATGTTCTTTAGTCTTGCTGGAGGAGGATATAAACAGGTGAATTTAAAACAACAATGATACTGCTATGACGAACTCGACTACACACCACCCATATGGAATCCGCTCCACGTGCTGGGAAAACTGGTTACTCAGGTACAGTACTGGAAATAGTACCTTGTAGTACCCGGAATATAACTGCGCATCCCGAACTAAAGTGAAATTGCGAGCTACTTATAACCGCTAACATCAGTACTAAATGTGCTTTTGTTTGCTACAGTTTTTCCCCAATTCCTTTTAACAGCATTTGCCTTCGAACTTGTCTTTTCAAACTACCGCTATTTAAAGTCATTTAGAATGTCAAATAATGCGAAACACCCTGACTCTGAACTCCCTAATCAGTAATACAGTACTAATCTGGACAACCCATATACAATATCAAAAGTTGATTTATTGTACTGATCAAGCTTCATTAGTCCCACGAGAGCGGATATTTTGGATTCACGCTACACTCACATTTGAAACACACGCACACACACACACACACACACACACACACACACACACACACACACGCACACACACACACACACACACACACACACACACATGCAGGATGCACAAAAGAAAGATGTCAGGGTGAGCAGGTTGTACACAAAAACAGGCCATCGAACAGTTTGGGGTGTGCTGACGGGAAAATAAACAGTCCTGTACTGTACTAAAAAAATAAAACAAAAATATGGTAGGGGTCAGTCTGGAGTTAGAATTGGAGTGAAGCGTCAATGCTTGGATCAACGATTTAAGAGTCTGACTCACCAGAGATGGGAAAAAGGCATGTACCATGGTCAGTTTCTCTACCTTGTCTCGAGTGGAGAAAGTGCCATGGGCCCCAGCAGGTAAGAAGCAGTTCTGCAGCCTCAGCTGGCCAAGATTTGCTACAATGACCCTTTTTGAAGTTGAGCTTTCAGGGATGATTATGACTGGGGCGCCAGCTTCGATATCCAGCAGAACCCTGGATGCCCGTTGAGGGTGGTCCCGTATCTGCAAGAGATACAAGACACAGGCAGAAATTCAGGGGGTTTTCAGTGTTTTCATGCAACTCACAGTAATCCTGTTTGCTCATGAGGGATCGTTGTGCATCAAAAGTGATCATTTTGAAATTAATGTGCATACCAGCTAAATTCCCAAGAATAATTAGCACGGCTGCCTCACAGTCAAGGGCTTTGGACTGGAATCGTATCTTTGACATTTCTGTTTGATGTTCTCTCCATGCTTACTTGGGTTTACTGCGGCTTCTCTGTTTTGTTCCCATATTGCAAAACATACCTGCTAAGTTAACTGAAGACTCTAAACTGCCCATTGATTTAATTGTAAGTGTGAATGGTGTATTGTCTGGAAGTGTCATGTGACTAACTGACTGCCGACCAGTCCACATCTCGCCCAAAGTTAGCCGGTATTGGCTGCAGCTCACCTATGATCCCGAACAGAGGATGTGTGATTGTGCTTTTTGTTTGTTGTTTTCACATTTTCTAAGAGGCAAGGATACAAACTGATTTGCATCCTACTTTGTTTACATATTCAAAAAAATACTTACGTCATTGTTTTTAAGTAATATAATGGTAGAAAATTGATGGTTTCATGAATTTATATACTGTATATCTCCATAAGTTTTACTTACAGCTTGGCCTTCCATCGCAGCTCTTTGCCTGCCAAGCACATCCTGTAACTGTGTGAAGTGTTGGATGAAGGCCACCACCTCAGCCTGGAAGCGCTGAGTGTGGACATACTGAACTGAAGCCATCAGCAGAGAAACTTTGATGTCATATTCACGCTCAAGGTATGGATCTGGCATACCATATCTGAAACAAAATACAAAAGTAACCAAAACGAGTATGTAAGGACTGTAAATATAATTTGTGCTACTGTGACATGTACCTGTGAATATTGAATATCAGAGCCTCGCCTCCACATGTGGTGAAACGCTCCCGGTAGAGATCGCCATGTGGGGTCAGGTCACTGAGGGACAAACTTCCCAAACTGCCGGTCAATACCAGGTTGCTCTCTAAAATGTAGGCAATACAACATTAAAGAATCTAATTAAAAATCAACCCACTACAGCAGGATTGCAAGTGTTTCATTAAATTTGCGTTCATGTCTGCAACATGAATTTTAAGAAGTTTTTCATACCCAACATTTCCAGATGCGAAGATAATTTTATCACACTGGCTCTCGCAAGCTCATTTCCTTCTTTGTTCAATACAACAGACAGGGAATGAACCTACAAAATCAAATACGTACAGTTAGGTCATGCAAGTTGGACATCAGTCCATGGCAGTACTAACTCACGAGCCTTTGGGGTAAGAAAAATAAAAATACAAAGCTCAAGTAAGTGAGTACTTTTCTTCATGTTTTGGGTTGTGGGTGTGTTCAAAAATACATGGATAAAAGCCGGCAATGACAGTGACTGATTTAGAATTAGAGTCTTTCAAACGATGAAATGTCGACAAATAAGAGTTCTAGTAGATAGTTATTCATACTTTACCCCGCCAATCAGATAACTTGGCTTACAGCATACAGCAAATGCCACCTCCTTTAACTAATAATTTGGTTTGGGTCATTTTGATGGAGGATTTATCTAATTGACACTATTCATTATGTCGCTCTTGTTCCTCCCTTTTGACTCAAGTAATTTGTATACCAAGGTCATTCCAATGTAAATGGCTTCTATCGACATACCTTAAGGTCCAATTTGGTGTTGACAAGCTCGTTTGGGTCCTGCTCGACAATGTCTGACTCATCGAAAGGATGTCCTGGCACACAATGAGGGGAACTAGGAGGCACCTTCATTGCATGATTATGGGCCGTGGAGCCAATTCCAAAGAAATCCAGGATGACCACCCAGGTCTGCAATGTGATTAATACGTCTAAGCAGTTGAAGTCAATATTGATGCTTCGTCCGACGCTGCCGTAACGGCTTTTGAACTCTGGGTGGTTCTGGTCGACCAGCAGCACGTTGATGTGGACTAATGACTCGTCAAATTCAGAGGTCGGCTGAGGGGAGGATTCACGCTGAGTAGGGGAGGGTGGTGGAGTGCTGGGACAGTTTGGATCGTTCTTAGATTTGCGATGGCTTGCTGAAGGAGTGCCGGCATGCCTTTGGTAGAGTTGGAAGACATTTTGGGCCTCTTCCATGTGGGACGGAAGAGAACGAGGCATATCTGGGTACTGGGCATTGGATGCAGATGGACAGCTGTGGGAGAGGTACTCTTTTGGATTGAAAGTCAGAGGCTTCGGCGCTCCACGAGACACCATAAGATGTTTATGCTCAGGGTTCTGCTCCAAGAGATCCTCCATGAGCACTGAACGCAGAATGAGCTGGACTTCTGATAAATGTGGATGCTCTTTCGTGAACTCTCCCTCCAGGTCACGGAACTGTAGACTGATTAAGCCTTGGGAGCCCTGGGTGAGATCAGCACTGAGTTGGACCTGCAGTTCTGCTACATGAACAGTTACTTTCAGCTGAGTAAATGCAGGAGGGTGAGGACTCGACTTTTGAGACTGTAGAGGCAAAGGAGAGGAGAGTAATGAGTGCGATAAACTGATGTATGGAGGATCCTTTGCAAAGAGTCCTCCGTGGACGTCGGGAAAGCGGTGAGGTCTGGTGGAGGAAGGAGTTGGTGGCGGGGGTGTTGGCGGTTGACTGGGAGTGACATGGTGCTCCTCGATCAGAAATAAATTATCCAGTGTCTGGAGGACCTGTTCATACACAGCCTTGCAAAGGAACACCTACAACCAAAGAGTCATATTAATAGAGAGAAATAGTACATATTATCTCAAAAGGGAAATTCTGTCTTATTTTTTATTCAATATTTTCAAAAGCCTTAAAAACTATTCAAAGTTAGTTCACGTTAATTGGATTTTTTTTTCTGCATGAGACAATGCCATTCACAATGAAATTGCTCTAATATCAATAATCCAACTGGATGAAAATTAGTTCATACATTATTCATGCCCCAATGAGACAATTTGGCAATACAGTATAAGATAAGATAAGATAAGAAAACCTTTATTAGTCTCGCAATGGAGAAATTCCCAATTCACAGCAGCAAAGTTATGAAAGGAAGAAGTAGAACAACAAAATATAGGAGCTGCTGACAGGGACAGTTTGTATGAAATTAATGGTTGATTTTTGTTTATACTTAAATGAAATCAGACACGTTTGTTAAAATGAGTCATTATTGAGTTGAGCGTGTTTTAAGAGTTTTATTGCTTCTAATGGACGAACAAGAGACGGATTAACGTCCGTTCACTCTTGCATGATAATTGCCAACGTTGAAATGTCAACATAACATAATATTGCCTGTACAGTAAATAAAGGTTTAATGCTGGTGACAATTAATAACGGAATCAATGACAAATGTGACTGAGCACGGTGGGAAGCCAATGAAAGGTAGAACTGCGTTACAGAATGGATTGTGGTCGAACTTCAAGGTACTTTATTTCAATCAAGTATATACTATACCTGAACGGGTTTGACAAATTCTCCTTCGACTCTCAGCAACGCTGTGCTCCTGCATGGCTCTTTGGAGGTGAGAAAAGTATATATATCATCATTGATGGGGGCCTTCTCCAGGCTAAACTGTATGGTGGTGTCTTTCAATATATGGAAGGCTGGAGAAGGGAAAAAATGCTAGATTAGTAAGATTACTTGGAAGATTTTTGTATTAACATTGTTACCTTTTCCTTGGCTGAGGTATTCAAAGAAGTCATGGCGTGTGAACTGTGGTTCATCGTGACTGATGCTTCGGGTATGGGATGGTGAAACGCTACCATTTTTCCCGCCTCTTTGCATCTTCTTCAAAACCAAAGGACTCGTGTTAAGTGAGTACAACCGAATGTCCTTGACAAGCACCTGGAGTCTCTCCCCTTCAGAATGTTGGCCAGTGATAAAATTCTGTATAGTTATACTGCCTAAGTGCCCTACCAGCAGTTCAGGGTGTCCAGGTTTGCGAGGAATGGACACTACTGGTGATTCAATGTTTATATTTAGGGTCAACTTTACAAAGAATGTGTCTAAGGAGGGTTCGTTTTCCTCCATTGGAATATCCTCTTCATCCTCCAATGGATAAGACCAACTCTGAGTTCGACTTCTTCGCGAGGGAGTCTCAAAGAGTGAAAACATGCCACTGTATTCGGCTGTCTTTGTGGCAAGAACTGTTGACACTTTGGTTGCAGCACTTTTCAACATGGAGCGGAAATTGTCCTCTACCTCATTAGCAGAAAGACTCAGCTCTGTCAGGAACTTGGCCGAATGGTTGTAGTGTAAAGATGCCATATGCAGATTTAAAGTGCAGTCCCCTTGGGAATTCTCTAGGAGGCGGAAATTCAAAGCTTCTGAAGGAGAAAGTTCTTTGTCAGCAAGCAAAGTTAGAACTTCATCAGTTGAGGAGTCTTCGTCATTGCCAATGCTCACTACAAACTGGCTCCGGCCTCCTTCCTGGGTCAAGTCGACCAACTGAATGGCACCAAGTGACCCATTAATGTCCATTCGAGTGCCTAAGGAAACATTAACCTTGGTGCCGGTGATGCTGGCAGTGGCAATCTTTAAGCCTTTCTTCTCGGCGCCCAAGACAGTGCCCGTGGACACAGTTCGAAGGAGAAGGAGGTTAAGTCGATGAATCTCTACTGTAAGCTCCTTGTTCTGGTCATAGGTTGACTGAAATGTTCCATCTTCTTCCTCAGTGTAGTCTTGCGTTGCAGGTTGCTGCATTGGTGATGTCCAAGTATTTTCTTCCCTGGGGAAAGATTTTTGAAGGAACTTAAGGAGTTCCACCATGGTCTCAGGGTTTAGAATAATGTCCAAGTTATTGACCTGCATGCTTATCACCTGAAAGGAGCTGTCCAGGTTCATGGAAGGGCAGTCTGAGCTCACAAACTGGTACTCAAGTTTAATTAGGGCCTCTTGATCCTTGAGAAAGGAACTCAGGGCAGCGATTCTATCAGTGCGCAAACATGACTCAGTTTGATGACTCTGCTGCTCTGAAGATCTGCTTTCATATGACATTGGGGAAGATGGTTGGCTCTCTTGAAGACTGCCAGTTGGGACATCAAAACTGAGATTTTTATGGGATGACACGAGTAGGTCGAAGTCTGAGCCATAAGTTTGTAGGGTGTCCACAAGAAGAAGACCGTGGACGGTAAGAGAGACCTCTGCATCATAAGGACGCTTAACAAAATGGGCATTTGTTCCAAATACCTTGAGAACGGATATGTACCGGCCATCACTCTCCACACCAAGCTGCATATAGTTTATTTTGAATTCAGCCAACAGTAGACGGGATTCCACCAGGACTTCCCTCGTGTGCTGCTCTAAAGTCATGACGCTCTGCGTCAAGTTCTTGGCTGAACCTTGGATCTTCCAGGAGCTGTCCTCTCTTTGAAAGATTTTCTCATGGCGGAGAGTAAGAGGGTCGGGAGACTTTGACCCCTTACCTTGGCCTTCATCTGGATTTCCAGCTGGACTGCTTAGCCTAGCCAGACAACTCCTCAAAGCTGTCATCTTTTCGAGGTTGATATGAACTTTCAGATCAGGAAGCGTTCCTGACAACACAGCCCCTGGGAGCTGGGGATCTGACGTGTAACGCAGTCTCTGCTCTAGTTGCAGCAACACATTGAATTTCTCCACAACGTGAGTCGGCCCTACTTCGCTCTCTGAAAGGTTTTTCCAATTGTCCTTGTAGCGACCAACCATTATCTGTAGATCCTTAAAGGACAACGAGTATCTTTCATAAAGCTTTCTACTATAGGCCTTTGTACTTTCAGGTGATTTGAGGCTGGCAAGTTCAGGACATTTTAGCCAGTCTTTCAAGGGCATCATGTCAAGCTCAGGTGGAGACTCTGGTGGAGTGGCCAGGGGGGTTTGGTACTCCTCATCACTCAGGTCTTCCCTTTCAGCCTGTGTTGTTTTGCAGTCTTTGGAGTCATCTTCAAAGAACAGATATACAAACATGAAATTATTTAGGAATGTAAACCAGAAGAATAAGTGCACAAACTTAACATTTGTAACAGTGTGTGATCAAAATGACTGGTGACATTCACCTTGAGAGTTGGTAAGCAAAATTCTTCCTAAATCAACGATGACTAACATTGGATCTCCTGATTGGAAATCATCAGGGAAAATGACCTGTGGTGCGCAGATGTCCAGTTTCATAGTCCAACGCTTACTGTTTTCCTACACGACATAACAACACTTTAAAATAAAATATTTGCCTTTTGAGTCACATTCCTTGGCAGTGAATATGACTTACAATAAATTCTCCAACAAGAAGCTGATCGATAGTTTGTCGGATTTCCGCCTTTGTCTGCCTTTTTAACTTGTCATACTGCCTCCTGGCAGCCTCTGCCACTTTCAGCTCCAACTCTGACTGATAGCCAAAACCTATGAAATAAAAAAGGAATTGTCACACAATTTGCCCTGGTTAAAATAACATTGAGGTTGTGTTTGCGTTAGAAAACGCATTTCTATTATACATTTTATGGAATGGTGCTGGCTGTTTAAAACCCCAACCCTTCCAATGACCCATTGATTGAAATATGCATTGAAGCATGAAGCACGAATAAACACACTTGTGACTTGTCAAGCAGAGGCGGCAAAAGCACTCACACTTTTCACTTGTATAAAAAAAAAAAAAAAGACTGTTGTAAAAGTAGAAGAGTATTTTTTTTTTTTTTGCAACGTAAGAGTAAAAAAGTATAGATGTTGAAATGTGGGTATCACTGACTTACCTGAGGAATGAACTCGTCCTTTATAGAAGAATTCTGTCACTTTTTTGATTGCTTGTGGGTTGTAGATGATATTCAGTGGGCTAGTGTTCACTTCCAGTCGTCTTTCAAACTTTGACCTCACAGGGTTACGCTCATAAAGCATTTCAAACACTGGCGATGAAAAGCTCTCTGCACTTGCACTCCCTGAAAAAAGAGAAGAAAAAAAACATTGAAATCAAAGTATAGCATAAACTAAACAACGTAACCGAAGAAACTTCTAAAAGTGTCCCAAAATCGATTAAGTAACAAAAAGCTGACAAAATACAAATACAAAGACTGGTACCATACGGTCCATTGAGTTAATTATTTCATTCTAAGAACCAAACATTAGCACTGAATTCTACAAAACAGAGGCTTTACCTGGATTGCTGCTCGGCTGCCCAGATGTCTGGTTAACAGCAATGACAACCTTGTCCTGCAATAAATAAAACCATGTCACGCACCAAACATATACAGTACATTTTGACAGACACCCAGGCTTCTTCCTCCATCAGTTGTTACTTTTTTACCATTTTTGGAGACACCAGAACAGGGAAGACTGTGTCGTGCGTGGTCAAGTCTCTGAGGAACAAACCACCCAGCTTTACAGACAGCAGGGAAGACTCTGAGCGAGGCAAAGACTCCAAAACCACCTTCACCTCTGTGGAAGAGTCATGACAGTACACAGAAGTACATATACAAGTACTTAATTTTGTGTGTGCATGTTTGCACATGTGAATTTAAATAACAATTAGGCTTTATCTAGAGGACCGCAAAAAACAACAAACGGAGAAGATCATTAGAATCTTTTTGTTGGTAAAAGAAAAAAAAAACCTTCACAACATGGAGGCAAGAAGTCCAACATTTTAGAAGAGTTCTACAAATCGACAACATCAACAATCAAGCAATACCTTCCCATTCGGCGGGCTTGCAAAGAGAATGCGCAAAATGTGCAGCGGTCACAAACAGAACAAATGAAAATCCATGACAATCAGACAGTTAAGACATATTAGGATCAAATTGTTAAGGACCCTGAAGATGACATCAGATCAATTCCCACCCGATGACCCAATTCTAAATCACTTTGTGATTGACTGGTGAAGTCTCCTTTCTCTCTAAGCAAGCACAAAAGCCTGAACAGAATAATTACTGTAGTCGCTTGACGTTTCCATTTATCTCTTACCGGAAACCTCTAGCTGGATGACTCCACTTTCATGTAGTATCTTGTCTTTAGTGTCTTGATGGAAGAGCGTAATTCCACCTTTCTCCAGTAAAAACTCCAGCCGAGCAAACAGGTAATCTCGCCTGGTAAACGTGTTCAGAGTCTGGGAGTCCTCCAGTGGGTCAAACAAGTCATCTGTTTCTGCTGGGGAAACAAAATAACATCGGAATCAGCAGTCATGTTCAGTTTGCGATCAGTTCTACGAGAGATGAGGCACTATATGGATTCATATTTCTCATCATCCTCTTTCTCACTGGCTGACCGTAGAAATGTCCTTTATCGGTGGACACGGCCACATAGACAGGTATTAAAAAGCCAAAGTCTAAGTAAGTATCTCACCCAGAATATCCCAGGAGGATGGGCTTGGGAGAAGCACCTCGGGACCTCTGTCTGGGTCCAGGGAATCTCCATACCAGCCGCCCCAGCCCGGAAACCAAGACTGCAGGTATTGGATCATACCAGAGCTCCCACTCTTGGGAATGGATGGAGTGGGTGAACAAGGCTGGGGGTCACTACTTGGCTCTCCTAAAGTCTGTGTAAGGAAAAAAAGAAACCCTTAATTTCAACTATAAGAAGAAAAAGTTTAAAAGGATAAAAACGGGAAGGACAATGTAAATGTCATTACATTTGTGAATTCTTAGGTCAGTCATCTCATCTTACCTCAACAATCTCTTCCTGTTTTCGAAACCAGTCATGGACGATTTCTCGGAGACTCTGTAGCTCTTCCAAGGTTTGCTCCTCTTCTACGCGCTCAATCTCACTCTAATCGACAAAGACAAGTACATGCACAAAATAGAAAAGGGCAACCAACGGCTGTGTCACATTGGAACAACTTTTGAAAGCACCAGTACAAATAACATTTCAGGGTTTCCACTTTTACTTGAAATTATTTTTTTAGGGACTTTTTCAGCTGCTACAGTGGCAGGTACAGTACAGAGTCATGTTATCACAACATACACTAATACATTCCACCCCAAAATTTTGGAGAAGTGTTTTTATCTGCAATTCTACATTTAATCAGATTATTTCAAAGTTACCAAATACCAGCCCAAAAAAGCTCCTAAAAACAAACGGCTCTCTCACAGCCGCAAATCGTTTCTCATCATTCATCCCAAAAGAGCCATTTCAAAGAATGACTAGTTAACAAAGGTCACAAAACTAATTTAAGATCTCACTTGGATGTTGACATCTAAATTACTTTCATTGCAAAGTAAATCAAGACAATGGAATATAGCTGATTGACTAATGAGCTACTGATGGGTTTTCCAAGACACGTGCATTTGCTTTCTCACCTATCAAACTATATCCATACCGCTAATTGACTTTTGTACTCTACTATGTTCTCTTCAGGAGTTACAGTAAATGTGTATACTAAGCAAACATTTTAGAGCACTGTCGGTTATAGTATAGTACCTCTTCTTGAGGGCTTAGTGGTATTCCTTTGAGTTTTCTGAAGTACAGACTGGTGTACGTTTGGGCATCTCGTGCCCGCTGGAGGGCAAAGGTCCAACTTCCCCGACGCCGCTGTTCCCTGATCTCACTTAGGTTTGCCTCAATGGCAAACAACCACCATTGTCTGCAGCTAGGAGAAAATGTTAAATGCGTAAACACATTTCAGAATGTACAGTATATTTGCAAAGCTGATTTGGTGCCAAGCCTCAGCACTCTGAGTCGTACTTTCCAGAGACGGAGCAGTTGGGTCTCCATTTTCGATAAAGCATTTCCCGTTCCCGGCGGTACAGTTCTTTGAGGAATGCCATGACTTGTTGGTATTGAACCTGAGAGGACACACATTCAATGCCAAAGTAAAGCATGCAAATCGTTAAACACGACAAAAAAAAAAAAAAAGTCTCAACTCACAAGAACAAGTAAAAATAAAACCTCTTTAAATTAATTCCTATGACTGACATTCTGTATATAGAGTAGCAGGTAGGGGTGTGACAAATACCGATTTGAATCGTAAACTTGGTTTTGATTTAAAAGATCCAAGTGCATCAAACCAAATCGAATACGTTCCACTTTAAAATACATGGAGGGACGTATGATATAGTCTTTGATTGGTGACACACACGCCGCTCGTAGAAAGTAAATGTGTGCAAGTAAAGTGTGTGCAGCACATACGCCGCGGTTGTGTAATGATACAGACCTGAGATAAGCGTAGGGACATGGTCTCGAGCTGAATGTGGCCTTGAATCCGTGGGGTATGTCGGAACCGCAGAGGCTCCTTGGAGGCATTTCTTCGGAGCAATACGGAGGCACACACTGGTTCAAATATATACTGGTGCTCCCATGTCTTCATACACTGGGTCATAGCTTCCTAAATAATGCCAAAACAAAAATTAACACATGAAAAAAAGTGAATTGTGGAAGTGATGATCGTCAAAAAAATCTAAATTAAAAAAACTATAAATGTAAAGTCTTACACGAGTAGCTCTCAAACTTTGTACACTGAGTACCACCTATAAAATGCTTAGGTCAGGGGTGTCAAACTCACTTTTGTCGCGGGTCACATTGTAGTTACGGTTGCCCTTGGAGGGCCGTTATGAATTTTGGGAAACCATATAAATGTTTAATCCCCTCCACATATTACATACACAGCGCACAACAAATTGATGAATAACTAGTTTTAAAATCAGAAGTTAAGAATAATGACTGTTATTGTGGATTACATATGACAATTTCAAATTTTGGTTTGTACTTTAGCAAGCATCATGGAACTTGACATGCTTGATTTGCTTTTGCAGGCCACATAAAATGATGTGGCAGGCCAGATCTGGCCTCCGGGCCTTGACTTTGACACCTGTGGCTTAGGTCAAGAAGTACGACCATCACGACCAACATGAAAATAAATGTGCCAAAAAAAATGGACACCTTCTAAGACAACCAGAGCAGTCCAAGTGGGATCAATTCAATGCCTCGAGAAAGTAAAAAATATCGGCCTAAAAAGTTAATGTATAAAAGTTAATCTATAAATAAATCAAATGATCTCAACAATGTTTTGAACGGGAGTGAAAGGAAGCAAGGCAACAATTTAGTTTGAGCAGATTCCAATTATGGTTCTCTTATCTTTCTACAATCTTATCTTTCTACAACTCAATTATTAATGTAAAAACTTCAAAATTACTTTTTCTCTTTTTCTTGCATGGTTAGCTACAGAATAAGACTAAGAACCAACACAGATCTGGGAACCTCCAACAGACACAAGACGATGTAAATCTGCTTCGTGAATAAACCTTAATCTCTGGCATGGTGCCAACCAAAGCCAACTGCTGACAATTTTTAACCCACTTCATTACCAACAGCTCCCATCACAGGGTTCGGGATTCAAATGAATGAATGAATGCAGGATACACAAACTGTGTGTTTTAACTGATGAAATCTGACCTGGATCTGATTCACCGGGAGTTTTGCCAGCATTTCACATTCTGTATCCCAGTAGATTCTAAAATCTTCAATCTCCAGCTGCTTCTGTCGAAATAGGTTCCAGGCCTATGGAAAGGGAAAACACACTAGTAATAAAAGGTGTTTTTCAATTTGGGACACAAAGCCTTTTCTAAAATGGTTATCGTCCAGAAGACAAACTGCAGAATTTATGAGCATTTTATATCTATCTACTTGTGGTACGACGGCCAACTGGTTAGCAAACTGGAGTTTGCATGTTTACATCACACACTTGCAGTTCGGTGCCTGTGGATTCACTAACTTGCGGATTAATAAAATATGCTTGTTGGGTTCAATGAAGACTCTTAAGTTGTCCCTAGATGTAAAATGAGTATGACGGTTGTGTGTCGTGCAATTTCCAACCAGCTAACTGTGCACCAACTCATCTCGAAAGTCAGTTGGGATTGGCTCTAGCTCATCCGCGACACAACTGAGGACAAGTGGAAGAGAAAATGCAATGAAGGATGGATGGATAGCAAGCTTTGAAGTCAAAGACTACTTGCCGAATCTTTAGCGGGATTCTGAGCAGAAATATTGTTAACGCAGACTCCAAAGGAGAAGGGCTTCTCCGGATTGCAGGTGTCATCCTCAAATCTCAGGTGCACATCTTGGATGTTCAGCTAAACAAATTAATCAGAAATCAGAAAATAAGAGTCGCCCAATGAACTTTAGATAAGCATTCAACACCATCAACTCAGTAGATAAATAGAACCTGAAAACTCTTATTTTTTGGCTGCAAGACTGGACAAAATACACCCAGCACCCTTGGACTGTATACGGGCACTCCCCAGGGATGCATGCGGTGTCTGTCTACAGCTTTTTGCACACTTGACTTGAGTCACTACACGTCAATCTCACTTTGTGAAGAAAAAGAGAATGTGGTTCACAAAATGGGAGGGGGTGGGGGGTCTCTCTGTACAATTTCTGCTGAGACACCATTGAAAGCACCCAGATCAGCAAGTATTAGAAGTAGTACTGTATAGTGGTACGACAACCATTACTAGGAGCAGTAATTAGCAGTAGAAATAAAATCACTTCTTCATTGATTCCTTTTTTTTTTTTTTTGCAATCACTCATCAAACACTGACATCTTGTGCAGCTTGATACCAAAACTCTTGCTGCTCTTTGAATAGGTAAAATAAAACAAAATGCACTGTATGTAGTGTGCAATATAAGCCTCAGTTCCACACTACCACTACTGCTGCTGTTGTTGTGTTGTTCTTGAGTTTTGTATTTATTAAACCGTTATTTGATTATTTTTTTACGAAATGCACTAAGGAGTGGCACCCAAATTTCGTTGTATGCAATACAATGACAATAAAGGCGATTCTGATTCTAATTCTGATTACATATCATGTTGAGGATGATATTGTGTCGGATTACTGTACCTCAATGTTTTCCACAATCCTCGTAACCACAGATGCAGTCACGGTGTACCAGTAAGATTCTCCTTTTTGTTCACACTCACTCTGAAGGAAGATATATTAACAAAATTAATATGTAGTAAATCACTTTGGAACATTTCCCCCAGAAAACAAAGTTTTGGAGAAAAAAATAAAAACAAAAATCACAATCAACCTACTTTGAATTTTTCCTCAAGACTCTTGAGGAGATATTTCTTGCGCTCCCTCTGCTCCTCTTTCTCCTTCTCGTCATCATACTCCCGCAAATGGGCAGGACCAATGATGAGGTTGAGTTGGGACATGGAGATGACCCAAGGGTCACTGTGAGGACGGTAGAATGGGATCTGAAGTGTAATCTTTCCAATGAAGCCTAAAGACAAGAAGGATCACAGAAAAAATAAATATAAACTACATCTCAAGAGTTCACTGGTGGCGAGGACATCCAACAAGCGCTATGTTTGGATATTCAATAGTTTTCATAATATACAAATATTTACTTAAGTAAAGTACATATTACATCAGCAGCCCATGGTGCCTTTCGAAGTAACCTAAAAGGAAAACACTATAAACCAAAGCCTCACCTGTTTTAACCTCAAAGGGCAGGTCAAACTCTTTGAGGGCATCTTTCCTCAGAGGTAGGTTCTCCAATTCAACTGCACCTGAAGAGTAGGAATAAGGATCGTACACATTTTGCTCAACATTGCCTCACAAAAACCTAAATAAAACGTGTCAAACCCATCATCTAAATAGAGGATGAGAGAGAGTTTGTGAGTGTGATAAAATATGACTTTGCAAATGTGACCATAAAACATATTGCAAAACAATTTGGCCAAATAGGTACATATTGATTACCTTTAAGTAACGCTATAGAGAGTTGATCCGTGTTTAAGTTGCTGACATATTTTCCCAAATATGTGTTCAGCACCCAAGCGACAAGTCCTTCCAACATCCTGTTGATTCGGGGATGCCGGTCCTCCCAAAAATGTGGATGTAGACAAAAGGACAACTCTCAGGGGTAAGGTGCAAGATGTCTGAAAAACAGCGTGAAAAATATACTACATGACATCTTTGTCAAGTACGATAATGTCCTGGTGATAGAATATTCTATGGGAATGAACTGCTGCAACTACTTGAGCATATCAAGATATTCGTCAGTTTGAGGTGTTGAATTCTTTTTTTAGCCCAAGACCACAAAGGACACATTAGAATTGCATTTTTGCAGGGATTTGTAGTTTTAATGTGAGTGAACCAAATTTCTACTGCTTCATTATGGACGTTGAGTTAAATTCCTGCCATTATCCATCCAATTTCTGAGATAGATAGATAGACAGATAGACAGATAGATAGATAGATAGATAGATAGATAGATAGATAGATAGACAGACAATTTTAACATTTGGGATATTATACATCTTACAAATGAGCACTTTATATAATTGTTTGGCGTATTCGTCCTAAAGAAAAACATACAGAATGTTTAACTATAGTATGTCTGCATGTGAAACAAACAGGCTTATTGGCTACGAGTCTCAAAGGTTGGCAAGTTGTCATGCCCCATCATGACCTGTTCTGCGTACAGCTTGCATTATTGACAGGTAAAGAAGTTAATCAAAACGGTGTTTCCAACTCACCTCCAAGGAGATATGTTACTTTCCATCGATCACTCCATCGCTCGGTCCATGATCATGAATGCCACTGTCAAGGAGCTGACAGGTTTGTCGCTCGCACACATGAAAGCACTACAAGTGACAGCGGTTTAAAAAAATAGCACGCGATGAAGACAAACAGGAGTTATAGCAGGAGAGTATAAAATAAAACCAGAAAACAAACGCATAGAGATTGCAGGCAACCAGAAAGCCAAGGTGGCTGTGGAAAGGGCAAGGTTGTAGTCCACACGCCTAAGCTAACCACCAAGCTAAAACTAGCTCAAGAACATTGTGTCCGCCCTCAAGTCAATTAACCATTGGAGAAGCAAAATAAAACACAAACCCGATACGTTTTCATGGAAAACACGGCAATTCCACACCAATTTAACATAGATTAGGTTATTTGAGATTTGTGTCGCACCATTTTTAACCATTGGACTTCTAACTTGTATTTCCTGTCACGTGATCAAAACAAACCTTCGTCACGTCGTCTTCTCCTATGATGGAGTATGACTGACTATTTTACAACATTAAATTACGCGTAGCAGAGGAAGATCGCTACTGTGTTTCCAAGGGGAATTCAACTAGACAAGGTGTTTTCAAGCATTTCAGAGTGAGCCTCATTGTGAATAAAAATTACATATTATATGTGTAAATGATAAACTATTACAGCAGTACAGTATCAGTTACGCCGGAGTCACCAACGTGATGCCGACGGATACTTAGGAGCCGGGGCCTGTTTTAAAAGTAACTCACTATTAATGGGACATTGTGATTTTCTAGGAATGTTGTTGAAGTAATCATTTGAAATTGTGAAGTGGCAGATATTAAAAGAAATAAACTGTTGCATATGGATAGTAATTTTATTCCTAATTATGAGAAATCATTCATGTGATCAGCAGTGTCTTCACGTAAACGAATATCATGAATTCATAATCGCATTAATGATGTAGTCTCACATTTTCCTGACTTCAGTGCAGGCAGCATGGGTTGAATTCCCATTCAGTGGCTGTGTGAATGTGTTCAAATGGTTGTCTCCGTGTATGCTGGAACTGACTGGCAACCAGGTCAGGGTGTTGTCTGCCTTTCAGCCGAAGTCAGCCGGGATAGGCTCCAGCACCCAACACCCCTGAACAGGATAAGTGGTGTAGAGAATGGATGGGATGAATCAATTAATTAAATAGTTACTTTGAGCAAATTTGTTATTTTAGAAGTGTGTGTCAAACTGGGAGCTCCGCACATTAATCAGTAGATATAAAGTAGCTCTGAGTTGCAAAAAAGGTTGGTGACACCTGCTACAACCCTTGAGTGATTATTGACATGTCAGGGCTGGACTGGCCTAGAGCTTTTTAATAGGTAGGTAAATGCCCAGTTGGCCGCCGTCTTTTGTGGTCACTGTGGTGCTACTAATTTAATCTTTTTTTTCCTCCAAAGAGCAGCCCATGATTTAGAGAGAGTGGCCCATTCAGCAAATTACAATACAGCCAATAAATTGAAGCTACAAACATAAAATAGTCGACGGAACCCACTGAATCCCTTCCCTTATAGGAGGCGGCCACACGGTCCGACTTCAGTTTTGACAGTACACTGAATCAATCGGGATACAATATGGTCTGTCACTCCCGCCGCTCGTGAAAAGACAGCGTGTATCAAACGCATGTTACAAAATGACACCCAAAAAAAAATGCAAAAAATGTAAGAATCTTATTTGGGATGCTGCTAAATGTGCAAATATCACAGACACGTTTGCTGGAGGGGCTTCTGTACTACTTGATAGCAGTGCTTTTGTAAAAGCGGGATGGACAGCTGAACAGTTGAAGCAGCAGCAGGCAGTCACAGGCACAGCCACAAAGGTTGGTTCTGGATTCAACTCATCAATCAACTGATTTAACCTGCTGATCACATATACTGGGTCAACAGTTTTCTTCTTCTCTTGCTGTATTTTGTTGGATGCTAAAGTATATTTCCTGACTTTCTAACTGACCACATGGAGCACTGACCTGTCCTTACACAGTCGACCACTTCAGAGGAATCAGCGGATTTGGCTGTGTGGTGGCCCACTTGCAGATTATGATGTCACTGCAGAGTTGTAATGACCATTAAGGGATCACAGTCAAGATTAAGCACAGCGCATGTAAGGTAGAGGTTGTGTAAAAAGGTACGACTTCAACACAGGTTTGAAGGATTCAACCTCACGGACCTTACAGGGGCTATGATGGGATTTTATTTTTTTTTTTTTTTTGAAAAATAAAACAAAAACAAAATGATTTCTAATGAATCTGGCTTTTCCGTCCTATGGTAAGCTTTATCTTTTCTAAATGTGAAAGGCAAATATCTTACCTTTTAAGTGTTTTGTTTTGTTTTTTTAACCAGCATTGAATCTTCGTGCCCAAATTGTCACATAGTTTTCCACATTAAGCCTAAATAAGCAAGATGAAGATAAAATGGACCACGTTGGGCATGGTTGTCTTCTTCCTGCTCTCTGTGGTTATGACTTTCTGCTTCATATGGCAATACAGGATACCAAAGTTGAAGACAGGTAAAGTATACAGTAGAGTTTGGACCAAGGTTTCTTTGGTATGGGTGACGGCAAGAGGATCTGATTCTGTAAAAAGATCTGAACTAAAAATCTTCTTCGTATGAGGCAGACATGGTATCACCCACCATGCCGCCCTAAACTAAAACGCTCGAGTTGTTACTGAAGTATAGATGTTCAGTTTTAATGTTGATAAAAATGGAATTTGCCATTCCCGAATTATAGCTGGTGTATGTAAAATTTGAAATAAGCAAGTATAACAAGAATTTTGGATAAATTCACTAAGTACTTGAAATATGGAGCCCATGTACAATAAAACTCAAAAGAGTTATTCCTCCCGGGAGATGCCTTATCAGGTTTATACTGCAGTTCTCTTGACTTGTTGGTGTCTTAACATGTTCTGTAAGTGAAAAGCATTCCCAATTGGTTGAGATCAGGGGACTGATTTGACAAATAAAAAATAATTATTATTTGTTTGACTACACATGGTTTAGTTGCTGTTTCAGGACAATGAGACTCTGATGACATGACAAACTAAAAGTGTCATTTCTCATGTTTACCCAGAAGAAGCTCTAAAAGAATTAGCGGCAGAGGAGATGTGCCCACGTTATCCTGAGCCTGTGCCCCTTAAACATCCCATTATACCTCTAAGAGTGGCTTTAGAGAAGGTGAGGTCTTTTTTTTTCTTTTATCAATCTGGACGAAATTATTATTATTTTGTTTTTCCCACCAGGTTGATATACTCTTGAGGACGAGTGTTGACAAGACTAAGCTTCCAGCAATATCTGCCATTGTGGTTTTGAATGATTCTGTTCTTTGGATTGGTAATTTTGGCAAAAAGAATATTAGTGACCCAACATCACCTGCACCCAATGAGTACACAGTGTACAGGTAAGACGAGCACATACGTGGGGAGGATCTATTGATCGATCGGTTGGTCTGGCCGCCCACATAGTCCCTCTGTGCCAGGGGTTCAACCGTTTAGTTGACTAGTCTGCAAGTCGACTTTAATACTCCACATCGACGTTTAAAGCTTGAAGTAAACTATTTGCCAATCATGTAAATATGATTTTAGTATCTCGTCTTCCAGTTGACCAATGTGCAGAGAACAGTCACCTCACCCGTCAGCTGCCATTGTCTGACTCTAACGCTCTGTGGAGCAGCGAAAAGTCTAGCCAACAAGGCGACAAAGCCTTCATGCATCCGTGTGAGTCAAAGGACAAAAATAAGGTGGTCGTGGATGAAAGCAGCGGTAAGACTGGCTAGGTTAGGCTATTTCAAGAGCCGCTAGTCTTAAAATATTCATGCCAGCGGGATCATGGGACTGGCAGCGAGGAATGAGGACAGTGGTGTGAAGTGAAGCACCATATTTGTCGTCAAAATATTTTGACTTCAAGATGGCGCCGCGTGAGTGGCTGCCTTTCCAGCAGCTCCTATATTTTGTTGTTCTACTTCTTCCATTCATAACTTTGCTGCTGTGAATTGGGAATTTCTCCATTGCGAGACTAATAAAGGTTTTCTTATCTTATCTTAAAATGTTATGGCCAATGATGCCTTGACCACATTGAGAATTTTATTCATATCATAACACGCACCATTGGGATGCTGATGTTGGTGCATTGCAAAAGCCGGTTTAAGCGACCAGCGTATGTGCAAATATTTTACCTGTTCAGCAAAATATGCGCATATATCCTCAAAACAAAAAAGTACGATACTGTACATTACTTTCACTCTTCCAATGGTTGCACTACTCTGCATTGGGTACATGTTCAGGTTTTAGCATGCCTATTTAAAAAAAAAAAAAGTCTTATCAGATTCTGTGTAAATAGTAACAGATATGTACTAAGAGTTTAATGTATCACAACTATTCATTTGAATTGTTGCATCTGCAGAATTGCCAGCCTTTCCAAGATATTTCCCACCCTGATGTTGTACAAGCTGTGGGAAAATGGCCTTGTGGACTCACTAGATGACTCAGTGGACAAGTACGCAGACAATTTCACTATCAAGAATCCACTGGGTATAGACAGAGAACCGGCATCCACTTCAGTCAGGACTTTCAACAAAACTGGAATCACCTTACGTAGAATGGCCAGCCACCTCTCTGGTAAGAATAAACAACCTTTTTCTTAGTGGACAGATTCTGTAACAATGGCGTGCTTTTTAATAGCATTTAATGCGCCACATTGCAATGAGTTAACTATTTGTAAACAGATTGGAAAACCAAGGATTAACAAGATCACCTAGCGTGGTGCTGAAATAAAAATGGAGCATATACGCTGGACAAAAGATGGGGAAATAAAGTAAATACAGGAGGAATGGTGGATTGACTGATTGATATTTAGTGTCATTAATGACACAAATGTAGTTCTTCTCGTCATGTAATTTTTTGTTTTGCAGGATTACCCCGAAGATTAAGGTCAACTAATCTCCTTTGGAACGGAGACACACGAGCAGCCCTTCACAAGTTACAGGATGATGTCCTTGTTGCTGATCCAGGAACAAGGTAACTTTTCTTTTTTTTAATCGAGTCTGTAAATCAGCCCGACGCTATAGCTGCAACCTAATGGATTTGTATGATCACTGTTACATAATCACTCACAGTAATGTCTTTACCTACAGATGCCACTATAGCAATGTTGCCTTTTCCTTAATTGCCAATGTCCTGGCCGAGAGAGTGACTGGAACAGACTTTGAAAAATGGGTATCCCATAATGTTTTGCATCAGCTCAGCATGAAGAACACCGGCTTCGACATGACTCCTATGATTCAGAGACAGATGGCAGTGGGTGTCTACAGCAATGGTCAGCCCGCTCCCCTCTACAATTTGGGCTGGTATCGACCTGCGGGTCAGATGTACTCCACAACAGCTGACATGGCAAAGCTTCTAATGGCTCTCCTGGGATCACACAGTCGGACACTCCTCCGCAAAGACACCCTAAACACTATGCTAGCCCCACTTTTCCAGTGCCAGAGTGGCTACTTTGCCAGCTACACTGGCACACCATGGGAGATCAACCAGCAACTGGGCTACGATGTAGTAAGAAAGGATGGTGACTTGGATGGCTTTGCAGCCTCTCTGTCACTTGTGCCCCGTCTCAAATTAGGACTGGTGGTCTTGATGGCTGGGGTACGACCCTCAGAGCAGGATTTGGTGAAGCGGGTATACAACCACCTCATCCCTGCAGTGGAAGGCGCTTTCAGGGATGCTGAATTGACACCTCGACCGCCGCCTGACCCAGCTCCATATATAGGCTTTTTCACGTATAGGAATATGACTTTCTATGAAATTAAAGTAGGGTCAGATGGGGCCCTGTTCATGCAACAGTTTGGACCACAGGTAGATATTAATGTCCCTGCCAATTACCAAATCATCCATCTTCAGTATCTTCAGGATAGGGTGTTCAGAGTGGTTTTCAAGAGCCCATACCCTTGTAGGTTAAAGGTCAACAGTGCCTCCGTCTCCTTGGAGACTCAAGACAGACAGCTCTTTAATTTTTACCATTTCAACAAAAAAGGTGTGTCACCAGGTTTTGATTCCCCAGGACTCAACACCTACAAAGTAATGAGGATAGCTAGCAAACCATATTTTAGCACATGAAAAGTGAATGTTTTAGCATGGCAAATACAGTTTATAACGTCAATGTCATTAAAGCTGGCTTGCACACAAAGCAAAACCAGATGACTGTGGTTGTTAAGAGCATCAACGCTCACCCATTTTCTGGACCGTTTATTATTTGATGAGGACTCAGCTGTATTTGATTTAGGGTGAAAAGGCAGACGACACCCTAAATAAGGGGTGTCCAAACGTTTTCTACTGAGAGTGTTTGACCTTAATTTCTCAAACACGCCAAAATCAATCAATAAAGCAAATCAGCCATACGATGTCGGGGTTGCAATGCATTTTTTTTCAACACCCACATGGCCCACCTTCACCCCCCACCCCCTTTTCCCCCAAACTAGCGCGGCCTCATTTTTAGGAAGCCAAGAGCAGCTGACAAATGAATGGCTGGCTGCAAATGGCCCCCAGCCCATAGTTTGGACACCACTGGCTTAAACTACTTAGTTTCGGAGCAACTCTGAACACACACGCCAGTCACATAGAAGTCTTGTCAGCTTGAGTGGATAAATCGCTAAAGAGTGAAATATTGATACTTTCACCCCCATATCAATGTGTACTTTTTTGTGATCAAACTGACTGTACTAGTATATAACACTGGCCAAAAAATGTATTATTATTTTTTTAATATTTTTTAATGCAATAAAATTTGTATTTTTTTTTTTTTAAGCATTGATTCTGAATCTGCCCTCATTTTTTCTGTAAGTTAAGTTTTTCACAACACCAACAATAATATGGTCATATTTATGCATTAAATTTTAGGGTCAACAGGTGGAATTGTTTTCCTGAAACGTCATAGCTATGAATGACAATGCATGGTAAAATACATCTTGCTCAAGATTTTATAGCTCAAACTAAAAATGAAAATATCCGAACAACCTGATGTGCTAGAAAAAAAGTGAAGACATTTTTTTTAATCAGCATCAAAAATATGTTTAGGCACAAATAAAGCCATCTCTAATTAAAATTTGCTGTGGACCAGTGTAATTAACCATAGATATAATCCAGCATTTTAAATGAAGTGCTATGTAGCAAAGAGGTGAGAAAATGTTTCCAGTGTGAGCGACTAAACTTCCTGGTATTAAAAAAAAAAAAAAAAAAAAAAAAAAAAAAAAATTAGATGAGGGCTTAAAAATTAAATTGTAAAACACACACACACGCGCGGAATCTCTGAAAACGATTAAAACCTTGGCGGAGTCTCAATCTAGTTTTGATATCGAGACACTGGTGCTGGAAATGCGATACTCCCCTCATTTTCAGCCTGCTCTGGCTTATTTTATTTATGTTTTTCTTAACTATGTAACAAGGCACCCTAAAGATGTTAAGACACTTTTAACATCTCTCCTCTCACACACAATTAAGATACTTATACACAACATAATGTAAAAATGTAATGTTATTCATAATCAATCACATATGTACACTTTGTAACACTATGATTAAATACACAATAATATACACTCACCGGCCACTTTATTAGGTATACCCGTCCAACTGCTCGTTAACACTTTTTTCTAATCATCCAATCACATGGCGGCAACTCAGTGCATTTAGGCATGTAGACATGGTCAAGACAATCTCCTGCAGTTCAAACCGAGCATCAGTGTGGGGAAGAAAGGTGATTTGAGTGGCTTTGAATGTGGCATGGTTGTTGGTGCCAGAAGGGGTGGTCTGAGTATTTCAGAAACTGCTGATCTACTGGGATTTTCACGCACAACCATCTCTAGGGTTTACAGAGAATGGTCCGAAAAAGAAAAAATATCCAGTGAGCGGCAGTTCTGTGGGCGGAAATGCCTTGTTGATGCCAGGGGTCAGAGGAGAATGGCCAGACTGGTTCGAGCTGATAGAAAGGCAACAGTGACTCAAATAACCACCCGTTACAACCAAGGTAGGCAGAAGAGCATCTCTGAACGCACAGTATGT
>NW_017805983.1:9388309-9389358 GCF_001891065.2 Hippocampus comes
GCCACAGCCTACCTGAGTATTGTTGCTGACCATGTCCACCCCTTTATGACCACAATGTACCCAACTTCTGATGGCTACTTTCAGCAGGATAATGCGCCATGTCATAAAGCTGGAATCATCTCAGACTGGTTTCTTGAACATGACAATGAGTTCCCTGTACTCATATGGCCTCCACAGTCACCAGATCTCAATCCAATAGAGCATCTTTGGGATGTGGTGGAACGGGAGATTCGCATTATGGATGTGCAGCCGACAAATCTGCGCCAACTGTGTGATGCCATCATGTCAATATGGACCAAACTCTCTGAGGAATGCTTCCAGCACCTTGTTGAATCTATGCCACGAAGAATTGAGGCAGTTCTGAAGGCAAAAGGGGGTCCAACCCATTACTAGCATGGTGCACCTAATAAAGTGGCCGGTGAGGGTACAGTACAATGCAACCTATTAACTAAAAATAGTAAATAACAGATAAAAAGGTTACTGTAATTCGCTGTACTGTCATCACAAGTATGAATCCAAACTGTATTTGGCAAAATGATAGTGAATCAAGTATTTTTCTGGGTCTGAGAGACCACTGCAGGACCACCAAAAGTGGCTGTAGCAGGGAATGAGAGGAAAAGAAAGATGAGTGGATGCATCTCATTGAAATGGAATTCGACAAAATAGAACATCATTGGATCAAATCTGACAGCGATGATTAACCCGCGAACACTGAACTTTGGATAGAATTCCTTTGGCACAGATGAATGCATGACCACTCTAAAACAAAACCGTAATGTTAAGAAAATAGCATCCATTGATGTATCGAAAAAATTCAGCGAACTATTTGATGAACACCACGGGCCGAGTAAAAACCGACGGCGGAGGACGACGGCGGAGGCGGCGGCGCGCCCCGGCCCCCTGAGTCCGGAGCGGGGAGAAAACTAAATAGGTGGCGGCGGCGGCGGCACCGGCCGCTGAGTGGTGGGTTCAATGTCTTCTTGTTTTATGGTTATTTTGTTTACATTTTTGATGGGAAAAAAAAAAAAGATTAAAAAAAAAAAAAAACT
>NW_017805983.1:9390773-9395918 GCF_001891065.2 Hippocampus comes
AAAAAAAAAAAGATTAAAAAAAAAAAAAAACTTTGTCCGACCTACCGACCCTATGGTGAAATTTCATGTTACCGGAAACACACTCTTTTTTGTTTGGCCTTATTAGAACAGGTATTTTCTGCACGAGTCGGAGCCACACCGGCACTCCACTCGAATCCTCTTCTTTGGCGAACTGGGGACACCCGCTAAGGTGAAACTGGAATCCATCTTGGAGCTTTCTGTGTCAACTGGATTAACTGGAAGTAAAGGGAATAAATAAATCACCTTTTTTTCCTCCTCATGTTATCCATCCAGACTAAAATCATTGAAACCCAAGTAAAAGACATTAATTTTACCACCAGTTTAGAATATTTTTTTAAAGTGATAGACCTGTTACACATGGTTTACAAAAAAATATTCTAAAAATGCTGAGTAAAAACCACTCACTTTGCATTTTGTAGTCAAAAGTGAGTTCCTCTCCTGCACGAATGGCTCGTGTTGAAAATAAAGCAATTCTTGGGAGCCTCTCATCAAGGTTGTCAATAAACACATTGAATACCTGCAGGTTTGGGTTACACTACAAAAACAACAAAAGATGTAAATGTGATACAAGTTATATCCACATAACTGTCAAAATGCTGTACAAGGTCACTTAATATACCCACACTGTGGTTGACAAAGTGAGAGACGTTGCCTTGGTGAGCAGCATCCACTGTGTATACATCCTCCACATAGTCCAGATCAAAAAGGTACGTAGAGCCTTCGCGGTCGTATATGTGACCTCGTTTCTCTGCTTCATCTGTCGTGATGATCTGACAGAAACAACACATGACTTATCTGTCGCCTGTGAAACGGCACTTAAGTTCAACTACGCTAGCATCCCGCCGTTCCATAATAACGAAGCTTTATAAAAGTCAAATAAACACAAGAAAGTACCAAAGCAAAGCTGTGGAATTACAATTATTATATACTGTATAAAGAAATGTATGCATCACATACATTTATCATTTGTATTAAAATTGTTCAGCTATCTTGCACATAACTGACCACTGTGCGCTATTATTGCTCTGATTTGGAGGATGTCAGTCCTCTACAATGTACTCTTGTAGTTTTAAGGGGACGTATTATGTCTTTGTATCCAAATCGTTGGGCCTCTGGAGGGTCTTGCAACTAAGTAAATTAAACTTTCATTATACTGCCTCCACACAGTCTCTACACCCATGACTTCATATATTGGCTTGGCAAAGAGCCACCACTTTCAAGCCCCAGTTGGACTGCACTGTCTGAAATTCTTGTTAAAGGGCAATGTGTCCGCTGCAAACGCCACATGTTTGGATCCACCACATTAAAAGATGAGTGCAATTCAACGATTTGGCGATGTAGTGTTTACTGCTATACATGAGGGAATATAGAATCCATGCTGTCTTCTTGGAGGCTCACGTTGACTTTTGCAGTTAATACTTCTTGAGACAAGGGGCTCAAAATGTGCCACCCCTTGCTCCGCTCAAGTTGTCATGGTACCGAAATATGTTTTGATCATTGGCCCAGCAATACATGGAACAGGGTGAGCAATTGTTTGCTTGCATTACTGAATGGCTTGCTCAAAACAGGCTAATTTTAGCAAGACACAATAAAAAGACATAAAATGTGGTGCGTACATTGCACTTTTGATGCTTTTTGGGTTATTTTGACGAAAGAATGTCAAATGCCTCCCCCGAATACAATAAGACATCATTAATGATTACATACACAGCCAGACTTTCTCTTACCTCTCCCACATACTCCATGACAAATGTGTTCTTCTTTATATGCTGCAGCGTGCGAACTCCCCATCCCCGACCGTTGTCCGTCTTAAAGATACCTAGGTCAAACTGAATGCCTTTTTGGACTACTCTGTTTGGGCAGTCTGAGCTACAGAGGCACTGGGAATTACACTCATATATTGGTTTTCCTGGTCTGATCCGGACTTGGCCATGTTCATTGTAAGCAATCCGATGCAATGATGCGCCAGGACAGCATCCGTTCACTGGCTCCTCGAAACAGTTCTTGCACTCACAGCCCACAGCCATTTCATTAAAAACAATGCCAGGGCCTGCTTTGTAGTTGTTGATGTATGTGAAGTTCTTTGGTGGACCTTCAAGGTCGACATCGTTCATGACAAAGATGCGGCCGGGGTGGCTGCAGGTTTGGTTCAACAGAGTCTCCCAGCTCTTCAGTCTCTGACGGAGTTTAGCTTTTTGAACTAGGAATGTTGAAATTTCCTTATCTAGCTTTTTGGGGATGGAATGTCTTTTCTGGCGCTGCAACTCCTGATCCAGGTCCAAGTGGAACTGCTTCATCAGTATGGGGCATTTGAGATGCCTCTTGGGCTCCCAGCTGTTGACTGACTCTGAAAAGCCGCGCCATTTGACCAGGTAAAATTCTTCTTCCTAAAATAAACATCCTATGTCATTTTAGAACTCAAAGCCATAAATTTCAATTACATCTCGGGATAAAATAATGCAATCTATTCCCTTGTGACTTCCAGTAAACAGAAAAAAGGCAGGAGCTTGTTTATTCGTCTACACTGGTACAGCATGTAATACAAACACAATTCCCAGTCAATTTTATGGACATGTATTGTGTAGATTTCATGGTGTAGATCAGGATAGTAGGGCCAGGAATTTTTTTTAAAAATCATGTCTTACTTTTCCCTTAGTTGTTAGGGAGTTGTCAATCCATTTGCACAGCTCACTACATAATGTACAGCACTTTGTATGCATCGATGGCTGTTTGAAAGTGCTCTATAAATACAGTTGAGTTGAGAGTTGAGTTGAATACTGCCACAAAAAAGATTGGAGTATAGTATATTTGACAGCAACTGATTGACCAACAAAATTAACCCACTGTAGTTTTTCTATTTTATGAATGCAATTTTATTTTAACAGTTTGGGCAGGCTTTTTTTGAAACCGTGTTGTTCAATTTGATCCTATGTAAGATTTCATAAGAAAGTTTCATACAAATGATGATGAATAAAAAGGTATCTCACCTTTGTCTTTTTGTAGTCACAGAGAAACTCCACTTCATACTCATTGACATTGGCCCTTGTTATTCCCAATGCTTTACATTTAAGCCCCTCTCGGCGACACACGGCTTCAAGGTCATCCCACGACATCTTGCTGGGGACACTGCAATCTGAAAAAGCAGACGACTTTGCACTCTTACAGTCACACGGCATGTGGGGTTTAGGGAAAAATCTCTCATTGTGGGGGTACAGCGAATCTTTTTTTTTTCTGCACTCTGTCAAAGTAATAAGCAATAGGTCACTGTGACGTCATGATCACCATTTGTCCAAATTCATCCATCCAAAGTGGACATTACTAATGTAATTTTACTTTGAATAATACCATATTTAAGATATGCTGAAGCTGTCTCACTTTCCACTATAAGAGTGACACATAGGTTATAACCAAAAGAAACCAAACAATAGTAACACATTTTGCACAACCAACCAAATATCATATTGTTTATTGTAAAGGATGTACTGTATAGAAAATTAAACGTGGATGTTCTTGGTACAGTGATGAACACAATTGCAATTCTCGTATGTCCGTTTGTCCATTAAAATTATTTCTATTACAAGTTAGGCACAGATAAAATATGTAATGATATTGTTGTACATATTGTACAAACGTGTTCTAAAGATACCGATACCCTTAATTTTTTTAAAGAATAGTCACACAATTCATCAAGTATTCAGGCTCGGTTTCAACAAAAAATGAGGATTTGTAGCAACCGTCTCAACGTGACAAAGATCTGAAACAGTTTTAACTATCGGACTAATGTCTAACAGGTTTGATATGTAATTCGGGAATAACATTTAAACGAATATCTGCTTATTATCTTGCGAATTCAAGGAATCGCGACGAATTTGGTGAACAAAAGTTAAAACGCGTCCGCATGTTTAACTTGGCGGACACTAATCCAGATATGGCAGGGCGCGAGTTTATTTTGTCTGCACAATTTTGGCAACTTCACTTAAACTCGCAACACAAACGAAGAATACCATGACATAACTCAATATTAACGAACATAAAAAAATATCACACATATTTTGAGAAGACTGTCTCAAAGGGAGACTGCGTTTTAACTACAACAATCGCGCGCGGTTTTATCTGCCTCTGGGCCTATCGTGATATTACACCGCGTCGCTGTTGTGGAAATTTAACTTTGGCGTGCATAAAATTCTGTAAAGAAGGAAGCAAGAGATTGTTAAAAGCAACCACACAAAATAGTTTGCCATTCGAAATGCTAGGTTCCCTGAATTACCGTTCGAAATTTCCGCCATGTTTTCCACGCAGCCGCCAAAAATACATAGCCGGGGAAGACTCCACAGCAGAGGATACTGTCTCGACTGCGAATTGGTTGAACGTTTTCTATCAGCCGTCTCATTGGTCCATATGTTGCCCTCTCCTCCTTCTTCCGCCCATTCTTCTTCTTCGTTGGCTGTCTTCTTCTTCTATTGTATGTCTTTTTTTTCCTGGGGCGGTGGCGGGAAAGGTCAATTTAACCTTAATTAAAAAAACAACTCCCCAAACAAACCACTAAAATCAAGGGAGAATAAAATAACAAAAATAACCATAGCCTAAAGTTTCTTAACTAGCTACACAAAATGTACTTGCTTTTGGGGTCGGACAAGCTTGAAGTGTTAATCGAGCTCCGATCCAGTCGTGGGCGCTGTGTAGTTCATAGGCAACAATTCAAGTGCATCTTGGCGCTCGCTCCAAATGTTGCAGTCATCTTGCGATTTGTTTTCATGAGTAAGCAAGAGCCACTGAACAACGAAGACGAGTTGTTCAGACTTCCACCGATATGACCGTTTTTGCTTTGCTGATCTCGATTTTTCTTTGCGATTAAAGTGAACGTAAGGTAAACCGTACACGTGCAAACAAGTTCACGTTATTGAATCAGGTTTGTCGCGCTACTGTAAATACTTTGTAAAAGTCCGAAAGTGGAGTAGTGACATATGAGATAACAAGAATATCTACAGTAAACCAGGCTATTTACAGTTCAAGATCATTAAACTTGATGCACAGTAGAAGTGCTGTTTTTGACGATGTGGGTGTAATAATGACAATACAAGATGCCAATAGCCAATTTTTATTTTATATATATATATATATATA
>NW_017805983.1:9396095-9401128 GCF_001891065.2 Hippocampus comes
TATATATATATATATAGTATAGACAGTATGTTATATATATCTTTGTATCTTGCCTCATACAACATTCATTGCGAATTGTGCAGTGTGTGAGCGTTGCATTTAGACCGTTGAACATTAATCCAGTAATCAACCAATCAAGTGACAACAGCAGATGTATTCCATGACTGTGTATGTGCAGTTACACCATGGACTTGTCCAGCAGGCTCTGGATGTTGATGGAGCTGGCCGAAAGTTGTGGAATCAGCACACTCCTACAGGGCTTTGAGCAAATTTGGAAGCTTCTGCTTGTTTGTCTTCTCAGCAGGCTACTGTTCAGGTTGGGTGAGCATCACGGCCTCCTTTTTCATTTTTGCAACTGGAATTACTTGGAGGTTGCCATGTAAACAACAAACCAATGTCCACGTGAATTGTATCCCCAACTGCTTTCCTTTGTGTGTTTCTCAGGAGGCCTGTCCTCTGTGAATCATGTTGTGTCGATGTTTGCGGGCATCTACAGCCTGTTCCTCTTCTTTAACCTGCACATGCTGTGGGTGATGCTGCTCAGCATGCTTTGCTACCTTATTCTTCTTCTTGGCCGACACTCCAGAAACAAAGGCCTCTTCCTCTCCACTGCCATTCTCATTTACCTCCTCATTGGGTAAGAAAACATTTTGCACAATCATATTTAATGGACTATGTTCCAACTAAGAGTATTGTTTCAATTGTGTTGCTGACCTTATTGAGGTACACCAAAGAGTGAGTTTGATGCACTACAGTTCTGTGCAAATTACAAGTCACAATAATAAACACTGTTCAAAAAAGACATCTCTGACAGCATCCAGAAATCAAACAGTTGGTTATGAGATATATTTTTAGCAGTGTTTGATGTCAAATTCCCATTACATAGGTTATAGGTTATATGTCTTGAATATAAGTTAAAAAGTATTTGCAAATCATTGTATCCTGTTTTTAATCTACATTTCAAACAACGTCCCAACTTCAATGGAATTGTGGTCTGTACGTAATAAGCTGGCTCTTAAGGTTTGATTTTGTATTGCAGTAGATTTAAAGTGTTATTTTTCTTTTGTCTTCCAGAGAAATGCATTTAATTGACACAGTCACCTGGCATAAGATCAGAGGTAAAATGGTTTATACTCTCCAAATACTCTCGCCACCAAAAGCTGATGTTTTTGGAGATTTATGTTTCTGTTTTCCATTTTATGCAAAAACTACAAAATGGGTTTTCTATTTTTGTGGAGGTTGTGGCATGGCCCAAGGGAGCGCGTAATATATTGAGTATGATAAGGTGCAGATCCAATAGTTTTTTTTAATTCGTCCTTATGGAAGGATTCATGGTGAACAGAACTTGGGCGTAGGGTTCATTTTGGGTTCAAGTATTACTTGAACCTTTCAAATGTTCATTCTCTTTCATCCTGACAAAAGTGTCATTTTGTGTGTTTTTGAGAGGCAGTCAGATGGTGGTGGCCATGAAAGCCATTTCTCTTGCATTCGACTTGGACAGAGGAGCAGTCGGCGCTTTTCCCACACCGACTGAGTTCCTCGGCTATGTTCTCTTTGTGGGCAACATAATCTTTGGGCCTTGGATCAGCTTCTCAACATATAAAGCTGCTATTGTCGGCAGACAACTGGTGAGAATTTTTTAGTGGTTCTTATGTCTGTGATTTGTTGTGCTTTGAAGTTATTAAAACCTTCCTGTCCTCAGAGCTGGTTATGGCTGCGCCGTTCCTCTCCCAGCCTCTTAAAAAGTCAGATTTGTCTGCTGGTGTCCTCTTGCATTGCACCGTACCTATTCCTTTTGTTCATCCCCATCAATGGAAATGCCATCACACACAAGTGAGGACATTTGTTGTTTATATATTTTCTATGTTTGCCCACAACATAAAACACGTGCCAGATGTATTGGTCTTATTTTATTCCAAGGCTTTGACTTACTTGGGTTAGTTTTTGCTGCTTTAGGGTAATTAGTGTGTTCATATTCAAAGGCTCTGCATTGTAAAATCTGCATTTTTACAGTAACAAAATTTTACAGTCACAAACTTTTCTAAATAGAAATGAGCAACAATGAGAAATAACAACTCAAGATACCTATCATATATAGTCAGATATATACATACTAGCATACATAATTTCATAACATTACTGAGATTCTTTACCTCATGAAAAAAAAGCAATCACTGAACAGATAATGCTGCTTGTTCCTGCTGAGTAATGAAAGTTACACTCATCAAATTTAATTCCAATCTCTGAATGTTTTTTTTAAAACTTTCCATGAAGTGATTACTTGAGCTGTGACACAAATTTCACTCATTTTTGTGGTTTTCTCTATTCCTTTTAAGTTGTAGTGACTCCACTCCACGTATCAGTCTGCAAGTAACGGTATACTGCATATAATTTTGTTACAAGTTACGTGTTATGTGATTTGCATTATACTGTAATCCACCAGATCATCAACGACTGCAGTGTTAATGTCAGCGCATTAAGTAGATTTAAATTAAAATCTGATATAGGCGCACAATCGGTATTGGACATGATAAATCCAGGCTTAGAATTATTGGGTATGCCCGACACTATAAAGTACAGTACATAGGTCTTAAAAGTAGACATAGACTGTGGCCTCAGTCCATCCACAGAACAGTATCAACAAAGAAGGGCATAATCCATAGTTTCTGTTCTTTAGAAAAGTTGAAATAACCCTATTAAAAGTTCTCAGGTCTTCAGGAGCTCCCAAGAATATGTTTGAGTTTGTTTTTAAAATTAACTGTTTTATGTTATGTAGGTGGCTGAGTGCCTATGAGAATGCACTGTCATTCCACTTCAGTAACTACTTTGTGGGCTACCTCAGTGAAAGCACCAGCATTCTGGCTGGAGCTGGCCACGTTGAGGAAAAAGACAACATCAGGTGGTGAGTATATTCAAGGCAAAGATTGGTGGATGCTATTGAAATGCGAATAGTTTCAGAGCTTGTAGAAGGAGACGTACCGCCGCTCGTTCCTGCCACTGCTGTCAGGCTGTTGAATAGACGGTCCTGAAAACCTGGACTCACCCCCACTCACCCAATTTTAATATGCTTATATTTATTTTTTATATTTATATACTTTTTGTCTTCTACTTTCTTTCATAATTTTGCTGCTGTAAATTGGGAATTTCTCCATTGTGAGACAAATAAAGGTTTTATTATCTTATCTTGTAGTCATTTAGTGTAGAAAATGCACGGGCAAAATGAATACAACAATAATGTTTAATTATTTTAGATGACAGGCTACAATAATTAGAAATTACCACCTCCTCAGAAATAGCATGTCAATTTTGAAATGTCATCACAGATGACCAAGACTGAACTCATATAGAGCCCCAAAGGATTCTAGGGTTTTTTTTTCAGGTTTTCAATTAAATTGTTCATATATATTTTTTTCCAAATTAAATGTATAGTGTATCTCATAGCTTTACATTTCAAAACAAAATTGGTATTTTACAGGGGTCTGTTGATATTTTGCATCCCCTTGAGTTCATTTATTTAGATGTAGAAATGTTTACAATACAAAACCTGAAATTGTTCTAAAGGTTAATGCATCAGTTTCTTTAAAAAAAAGTCAAGGAAAATACCAATATTTATTTATAATTGTGTGTGCAGGGAAATAGAAGTGGTCAAACCCCTGAATGTGGAAATGCCTCGTTCCATGGTTATGGTTGTGACGTCCTGGAATATTCCCATGTCACAGTGGCTTAAGATTTGTAAGTCTACTTCTTTCTTGTTGTCTGTTTAAGAGGGAGGAAATTTCATCTGTGCTGTAGCACATTTGACAAAAAATTTGTACTTGATACTTGATTCACACAGGTGTGTCATTAAAACCTCTCAAGTTGTAATTGGTATAAACGGTCGACACACCATGAGCACCCATCATCAGAATAATCCTTTATTCAAAATCCTGCATAGAAATGTACAACACATTTGCTGGTTTAGTCCACATATAGCATTATTTTCTGTTCTTGCCTTCAGATGTCTTCAAAAATGCCATGAAACTCGGTACTTTTCCTGCCATCCTGGTCACATATACAGCCAGTGCTTTACTGCATGTGAGTACATTACACTTGAAATAATGGACGATTGAAGGGAACCTATGATAAATCAATGCTTTCAAATACAGTGGTGCCTTCAAATACTACTGACCCCACTTTTGAGTTTTTGAAAATACGAGATATGAACACTGTATGGTGGCAGTTAACACAACTCAACTCACTTCACAACAAGCTGCAGGTTGGCAGATATAATTCTTCAAAACAAGTCTTCAAGATGTTCATTGTCATTCCCTGTTTATCTTTACTACAATACATCTTGATCTATATAGCGCTTTCACAACATCTGCAGCTGTAACTAAGCACTTTACAGAACAGTTAACATAAAATAACAAAATAATAATAACACAACACATAAGACCCGTACGGACAGTCATGTAATCATAACCACTATTGCTGCTTATGCTTTGTTGTTTGAAGCAATTCTAGATGAAAGAGGAGTTCTTTCACCTCAGCAGTGGATCAGAGACATCATGCTCAAAATGTGCACACGTCTCCTACAAGCTAAGTTTGAAAGTAAACACGAAGCTGTGGCGTCCATTGACGAAAAAAGAGATTGGTTCGCTTCACTTCTCCCGTCCCATGTAAATCCGCTTTACTGCTAAACCAATCATGAAACAAAAACAATGACTTTACATGTTGTCTATTTAAAGCAACCACATAACTTTGCCTTTAAGTCTGCTGGCTTAATGCTGACACACAATGGGAAATGCCAACTGAATAGCAACTGTGTCACAGTGTTACAACAAAACCTTTACCAAGTGATATTTGAACACAAGCAGTGGAGCAACATACCCGGTATGTTAACAGACAATATAAAAATACATGTATACTTTCTTTATCCTCGGCAAAGAGTGACTAATGTTGAGCTGAGACTGACTCCATGTACAATATTATCTGTATGTCATTTTAAAAATATTACATTTTGTGTGTGTGTGTGTGGGGGGGGGGGGGGGGTT
>NW_017805983.1:9401629-9629814 GCF_001891065.2 Hippocampus comes
GTTTTTAAAAATTTTTTTTTGTTGGGGGTGGGGGGGGGGGGGGGGGGATTACCGGTACAGTATTTGAAATAGGAGCGTTTTGAAACAAATTAAAAGTCCTAACACAAAGCACCACTGTATCTTTTCGCTAGGAATTGTTTGGTTGTCTTGTCATTGTGAGAAGCAACTCCACTCATTTTCTCAGCTAACCATGCAGTTTGTGTGTCCTCAGGGTTTGAGTTTCCACCTAGGAGCCGTGCTGCTCTCTTTAGGCTTCATCACATATGTTGAACATGGTATGAATATTTTCTTGTGCATTATTCGAGTGTAGGGATGAATGAGTACCGATATCATGCTTAACATTTAATAGTTGACTTATTTTATAATGCAGTTCAATTTATGAGAAACACATACTAAAACTCTTGAGTTTTATTTTCCACTTTTGTTAACTGGTTAATAATGAATCCTAAATTCAGAGAGCTGTTAGTGTTTTATTTTGCAGTTTAATTCTCTATTCCATCCTCTTATCATAAATAAACGAAATGTATTTCTTTAAAATGATGTTGTTGGTTTTATTCAAATGGTTTAATTGTAATGTTAATCGATCAAAAGCACTAGTGGTATCGGTTATTTAGCATCAGTCACGGTGAACACACAATGGTTGAGTAATCATACTGGCACTGGTCTGGAAATGAAGTGGTATCGAGCGTCCCCATTATGTTGTATAGTTCTAAATTGCACATTTGTTGATTTAGTTGTTATCGGGGCATTTGATGAAATATTGGGTTTTGTTTTGTGTTTTACAGTATATGTGTTGGCCCAAACTGCATTTCCTGATGTACAGTATCAGGAATACAGTACGATTCTTTGGTATATTCAACATAATGTAACAGGCACGTTGTTGCACTTCACAAAACATTTTGAATTTGTCTTTCAACTGAATTGTAAAAGGAAGTAGAATTTTGGAAGGTTGAAAAAAAAAGGACTACTCAATGAATGTACCCCTGTAGCACATTTCTCACCACATGCAAACACTTGCATCTCGAAACAGATGACACACCATACAGTCATGCTTTATGGTAAATTTGTACCGCAAAGGTTTGTGTCATGCTAAAATGTCCATGTCTATTTCTTTCTTCGTCTCAGTCTTAAGAAAGAGACTCGCCATTATCTTCAGCGCCTGTGTCCTTTCCAGACCTTGCCCCACCAACTGCAGCCATCAGCACAAGAAGGTACAGTGCCTTCTACTCAAATCTTATCCACTAAGAGCAAAATGTCAGATGAGAGTGCCTGTGGACTGATGGCATCTTAATAATATTGATTAAAACTTTAATTAAAATCGATTAAATCTTTCAATAATCCTCTTTATTTGCCAAATTAAGTAGAGTAACCACTCAATGAAGTTGTCTCTGTCTACCAGTAGTACTATGTTAGTATACTGTACATTATTCACACACAGTATTTTAGGTGACATCACATTTACGCAAATGTGTTTTAGTCCATTTGGTTGTACGCATCTACCCACCCACAGAAGTCCATCAAAAGTGTTCCAAATTAGAGTGAATATCTTATTCTTGTTTTGTCTGATTCAGTGCTCAGTCTTTACCTTTTGTAGGAGTATTGGGTGATGCTGCTGAACCTAGTTTTCAGTTTATTGGCCATCTTCCACCTCACCTACTTGGGTTCCATGTTTGATCCGGGTGTTGAAGAGGAAGTGGAAGAGGTAAGAAGAAGCCAGAGTTAAAGCATGTTAGACATTTTACAAATAGCGGAGCTTGTGGTCATAACATATGCGAGCCATGTATGTTCCACGATGGTTACTTTCAAATAAATGGGAGCAAGCCTCACCTTTCAATATGGCCCCATTTTTTTTTCTTTATTCTTACCGATGACCGCTTTATGTAGCAACCTGCCTCTTCCTTGACTGACACTCTAATCTTTTTATGGATTAAAACAAGTGAATACGGTACATTATTGAATGAGAAGCCTCAGTGTGACACAAGCAGTGCGTGAGGGGCAAAGTGGCTAACTGTCATTTTTTTCATAACGCAGCATAAAGCGGCCCTAAAGACAATGAATAGCATTTTTAACCGTACTCCCTCATTTATGAGCTGGTTTGATGTGAAACTTTAGTAGATAGTCGTAAATAAACACAGCACAGATACCGCATCTCTTGTCACACTACATTTCGTGACTTCAAAGTAACTTGTGGAAATGTTTCCACAGAGAAGTACATTCCAGTCCTGTCAAGGAAGCCGCTGTCATTGAATAAACAGCCCGAGTTACGTAGGCCGACTAGTACTTTTGGTGATGTGCAGTGTTGTTTTGGGAGCAAATGGAATTATGGTTCATTTACAATTGTAATAAATGCTTGTTGTGTTGCGTCTCTCCGCAGGGTTATGCAGCTATCCACACCATTCAGAGATGGTCGGAACTTAGCTGGGCAAGCCACTGGGTGGTATTTGTCTTCTGGGTTTTCTACCGTTTAATCCTGTGATTTTATCAAAGTAGTGCTCACTTGCTGGCAGTCATACTCTCAGTCTAGGGTCATGGACTTGCTGTGATCTGGACAAAGGGAACCCACGTGTCGATGACTGAGTCAACCCTTTTTCCTGATCATATGAGATGGAAGTCGGAGAAGATGGAGTCAAGTTACAAATGTTTCCCGTAATATTTGGAATTGTGATTGTCACCATCCACCGTTTGTACTGTATATGTCCCGTTGAATCAAGCATTAATTTCAAAATGCAAATGTTTGTCTGACAGGCTAGTATGATGTATTTATTTGGATGTGATATACAGTATTCACATGTTAAATAATATTCATGTTGAAGGTACTTGGATATTAGTTAACATATCAAATGGTTAACATTCACATCATTTGTTTTTATCATTGCCTTTTGTATTTCGTCAATTAAATCTATGCATATTAATGAAGATTTGCTTTTTTTTTTTTTTTTTTTTCTAACAACCAAATTGTTCCAAGACAGTCACTCAAGTGTGGAGCCGTATCACCCTCTTGTCAGTGGTTCTCAACGTTTGTCACCAAGGGATCCGCAACAGGCTTACTTGTCAAAGTGTCTTTCAAGAGAACCTCATTAACCCTTGTGTTTTTTTTTTCTTTGGTAAACCGAAAATGTTCATTGTCCTCTGCGGCATATCTAGTCATTGCTGATCTATTAAAAAAATAGTAATAATAATATTATGGTCCGTCAATTCGAACTGCTAGACCTCTATACTGTGCTTAGTTCCCACATACAACACTCTAGGTACAAAACAGGTAAGTGGTTTGCCACTCAACTACACTATAAACAAACAGTGTAGCTCAGCCTCTAGATGTGGACGTCATGGATAGCAATATGCCTTTGTTGACAGAAATCCTGGACCCGGTGTTCGAGTGGTTAGCGCGCCTCACAGTGCAGAGGTCCAGGGTTCGATTCCGACTCCATCCTCCCTGTGTGGAGTTTGCACGTTCTCCCAGTGCCGGCGAGGGTTTTCTCCGGGCACGACGGATTCCTCCCACGTTCCAAAAACATGCTTGTCAGGTTAATGGAACACTCTAAATTGTCCCTAGGTGTGAATGTGAGTGCGGATGGTTGTTCGTCTCTATGCGTCCTGCGATCAGCGTGTCTCCACCTACTGCCGGGCAGACAACTGGTGTAGGCTCCATGACCCTGTGCATTTCTTGTGAGGATAAAGCGGTTAGGAAAATCGATGGATGGATGAAAAAAAAGTGCCATTGCTGACTGTTTGCCATTACTGTTTCATTTCTCCAAAAGAAGACAAATTATTGGTGTTTCACTTTCAGAATGATAAGATATAAGTCAAATTTTATGTTCGTCTTTTGTGCAGTTGGATGTATTCATTTTTGTACATGTAGGGGCCACGTTGATTCAGAGTTTCTTAAATAGATTCTGTGTTTTTGGGTGCAATTCACAGATGTGCCCTTTTTCCAAGAGTATAATTAAATAATTGTTTAAGCCTAGTTTTATTTCTTGCTTTTATAGATTTTAAAATGGTTTTTCATTTGCATTATATTGATTGATTGATTGACTGACTGATTGGGGGAGTGACAATGGCGGAGAATGTTTTCGAGATTTTACAAATGGAAAAAAACTGTTTCTGTAGTTATTCTTGTCTTTGTTTTTATGGGTGCACATGCCATTCATCCATCCATCAATTTTCATACCGCAAATGTGAAGTAAATGACATGAGGAGGTTGAAATTTGTTTTTGCCTGCAGTTCCCTCGCCTGGTCACAGGGGGGCGTTGCAGACAGGTTTCTGTCCATGGTACTGAAGGTTGAACTCGAACTGTCCACTCAAGTGTTTTCTTTCCAAGGCGCTGAATTGGTCCGAGTGATTGGGTCTTTTCTTGCTGGGCTGGCCGAGGGATGGAGGCCAAGTTCTAAAGACACACTCGAGCGCTCCATTAGACATCGCTACGTGAAGCTGGCGATGTCGACAAGGAGGGGGAGGGGAGGGCATTAGTCTGAACCTAAGGTAAGGCTTTATTTCTCTCTGACAAAGACGAGGCACGAAGCGCACTGTTTGACTGGGTTTCCGAAGGCCCCGTTTGGCTTCCCAGCGGTTCTTGTACGTTAACTGTGGACGACGTCCGTGGTGTCGGTCGACCCACTTTTCACCGCTACTGGCGAATCATGAGCGTTTGGTCCCGAGGATGCTTTCCAAACGACATTAATCGCCGCTGATGGTGAGGCAGTGGCAACAATGGCGACTCCGTGCCAAAAGCCAGTCGAGTTAATAGTTTGTCGCGGAACGCGTTGTTCCGCGATGGTTTGCGCTTATTTTTTCCTCTCCTGGTATAAATAACAACAAGAAATAGCTCGCACAGGGAGACAGGCCTGTGTGGGGCTGAGCAACCAATTTCTGTCGGCCAAAGTCATATTTGGGTTGTGACTTCTGAGTAGAAATTTCGTGTTTCGTTGTCAGGGATCAGCCCCGTCATTGCTAAGTCACTTTCAAGCAAGAAGATACTTTTTAAAGCCACTTGCCCTGTTTAAAATTGTCTGCTTCTGACGAGTCATGTTTGACACGCTCACATTATCCATTCAAGAAGCACTCCACATGAAATTCAATCTCCTGCATGACCTGTGAATGCAGACTGAGTCAAGCACTATTGCTATTCGACATAACACCTAGTGGACGCTTAGAGATTTAATATTCTCATAAATCCTTTACATGCCGAATACAAAATTGTGTTTTTCCCACAAATGCATTACGTGCATTTAAAGGTGAAGTAAGCTGTGCAAAAGTGTGGAGGGTGTTTGTGCGGCTCGAGTTAGAGGAAAAGTATGAGTGTAGAATCCTTTCGCCAGGAAAAGTGTGGGTGTTGACGAACCACCCACAACCCCCAGGGATGTGACGCCTTTGTGAGCATAATAGCAGCACAAAATGCTCAATATAGTATCGCTTGTGAGCTGCTCCTTTTGTCAGCCTAAAACACTTACCCATCCATGTGCTGCACCGCTTCTTGTTCAGGGTCAGGGGAAGCTGGAACCTATCCAAGCTGACTTCGGGCAAATTGCGGACTGAAGCTTGGACTGGTTGCCAGACAGTCACAGAACATACACTGTATAGAGAGGGACAAGGGCTTTCACACTCACATTCTTTCAAACTCACATTCATCACTGAGTGGGAATTGAACCAGGAGTGCTTGCATGAAATTCAGGTGAGCCAACAGTTACACGATCAGTTAATTGGTTCTGAAATATTGGCCTTTTTTTCCTGCAAGAAAGCTGAAGAAAAAAAAAAAAAAAAATACTACTAAGGGTCCGATCAGATTCGGATGCGACAGTATTTGCTTGTTATCAGGAGACTGCTTTAGTGTGCTCTGGTCCATTAAACAGCACAGGCCTACAGTCCTCACTTGATTGTTTTTTTATTCATTTTTATTTTTGCTTGTTCACCTGAATTTTATAGAGTTTTAAGTTGTAGTTTGCCCTTTGAAACAAGTGATTTTCCGCTGAACTTAAAATTGATTAGATGATGGTTTCTTAAAGGGACAGTTACCCCATAAAAAACAGGGTGGACAGGATTTTAAAGACTCATGCAAAATATACAATATGATTATGACAGTAAAACTTTGTAAGAATGTGTGATTTAGTAATGGATACTTTTTTTGGAATAAAATGATAGAAACACGTTTTAAGATAAAGGATAGTGTGCATTGTTGTCTCTATCTGTCCTGCTCCTGACTGTCAACCAGTCCAGGATTTACTCTGCCTCTCACCAAAATCAGCTGCCATAGGCTCAAGGTCACCCGAAATCCTAATGAGGAAAAAGATGCGACAGTATTTGCTTGTTATCAGGAGACTGCTTTAGTGTGCTCTGGTCCATTAAACAGCACAGGCCTACAGTCCTCACTTGATTGTTTTTTTATTCATTTTTATTTTTGCTTGTTCACCTGAATTTTATAGAGTTTTAAGTTGTAGTTTGCCCTTTGAAACAAGTGATTTTCCGCTGAACTTAAAATTGATTAGATGATGGTTTCTTAAAGGGACAGTTACCCCATAAAAAACAGGGTGGACAGGATTTTAAAGACTCATGCAAAATATACAATATGATTATGACAGTAAAACTTTGTAAGAATGTGTGATTTAGTAATGGATACTTTTTTTGGAATAAAATGATAGAAACACGTTTTAAGATAAAGGATAGTGTGCATTGTTGTCTCTATCTGTCCTGCTCCTGACTGTCAACCAGTCCAGGATTTACTCTGCCTCTCACCAAAATCAGCTGCCATAGGCTCAAGGTCACCCGAAATCCTAATGAGGAAAAAATGGAACATAGAAAATGGATGGATAGCCTTTCACTTGTATTACAGTTTTTTACCTTCAAAGTACTCAAAACACCCTTCATTGATGACACAGCATCAGGAGCAATAGAAGTTTCAATATCTTGCTCAAGGGCACTTGGTCACAAAGGTTCAGAATCGAACCCACAACCTTCAGGTTGGGACAGAAACCACCACTCTAGCACCTCAGCCATGTTGTGTCTATGCATGCGTACCACATGTGCTAACAATATGATATAAAGTTTATAACAATGAAATGATCAGCGTTTGCCGGAGTACATATCTGTAATACATCTTTATTTTTATAGTGCTTTCACAACAGCTGCAGCTGGAACAAAGCACTTTCCACAACATTTAACATAAAAAAAAGATAATACAATGGAATGCATAACATACAGCATCAATTGCATTCACGTTTTATTTACATGAGAGTTAACAGGATTTTATGTTTATGTAGAATATGGGAAAGAAGCTGTTGGTATTGAACCTGGGAAGGGGCTTCTTGTGTTTGATTAACTGATATCTTTGATGGGTTAATCTGTACAGATTATCCCATGTACATGCGAATGTAACACGCGTGTACTACTAATGTCCATCTGCTGTCCAGATGAGCCAAGACACTACAGAGACACGAACACGAACACGTTCCAAAGGCATTCGAGGTCAGTAAAAAACTTTTTTTCAAACTCACATTTGCCTGTTAGAACACTGGCAAAGTGTCAGTCAAATGAGTGTTTCAATGTTTTTGGTTTTTTTTCAGTTTTGTCAGAACTCTCAGGACATGACATGAAGCATGAGCTGACGTGAGTGATTTTTTTTCCTCCTCTACATTTGTATTAATGCTTTGTGAATACTTGCTAATGTGCTACGGTTTTGATGTGTGTCAGTAGCAGTTGTCCAACGCCTGGGTGTGATGGCAAAGGTCATGTCAGTGGAAGATACTCAAGGCATAGAAGGTAGGACTGGATAGCCGGTATGAATCCCTACAGTGCCCAAGGCAGATAAGAATTATTATGAGCCAGTATGTAATGTTTTAGTGCACTGGGATGTCCAACGGTGAAGAAGAGAAAGCTGGAGGAGGCAGAGGCTGAGGAGAACCAGTCTTCTCCCAAGAAGAAGGGTCAGTCCAGCTTAATGGAGGCAGAAGAAGACTTATCCATAAACAATGACGAGGATGAGGAAGAAAAGGATGAGAAAAATGAGAAAGACGAGGAGGACCTCAAAGAGGAGAAAAATTCAAACACCAGACCAGACTCAATAAAAAGTGAGTCAAAGCATATCGTACAGTCCCCACCAAAAATATTGGGACGGCAAGTTGTTTTTGTTGGATACTGAAGACATTTGGGTTTCAGATCATTAGATGAATATAAGACAAACGTTCAGAATAACAGCTTTATTTTATGGTATTTATATTTAGATCTGTTAAACAACTTAGGACAGAGCACCTTTGGTTTGAAGCCACTCACTACACCATAAACAAACAGAGGAGAAGTATTGGAACAAACATTGTTAAATGAACTTGAAGGGATATTTTCCCCAAAACACACTGCCAACACAACAAAGGGCTTCGACAGGGGTTGCCAGTCAATTGCAGGGAACACAACCAACCTTTCACACGTAGGGACAATATACCGTGTTTAATTAATCTACCATGCATGTTTTTGGTATGTGGTACGAAACCAGAGTATCCAGAAAACCCACACAGGCACGGACGGGGATAACATGCAAACTCCACACAGAAAGACCAGATCCCGGAATTGAACCCCAGACCTTTGTACTGTGAGGCACACGGGCTAACCAGTCATCCACCGTGCCTCCCATGTGTAGCACATCTAGATGTTAATACAATCAAATAAAAGGTGGCATTTCAACATTCATCGTTTGATCTGAAATCCCAATGTCTTCAGTATACACCAAAAAAAGGAATTGAAATTGCCCTTTCAATAATTTTGGATGTGGCTGTTTTATATTATATTATAGATTGATGTGTACCACAGCTTTACATATTTGATTCACAGAAAACAGCTGCCCATTGATCAAAGAAGACACAGCAGTTGCAGAAACAGTTGTTTGCGCTCCAACTAAGGATGAGGAGAACATCACCTTAGAGGTTGAGAATGTAGTTGTGACTGAGGAAACTAGTAGGAGTGAGAAATTGGCAAGAGAGGAACAACTGTCTGATACCGAACAAGACAAAACAGACACAACACCAAAAATTGAAGACAAGCAACAGACAGCAGAGCACCCTCAGAGAGACTTCGAGAGAACTGAGGTTGAACATACAAAAGAGGAGGAAGAGGAGGAGGAAGCAGAAGAGCAGACTGAAAAAACAAATGGTTTTGTAGGGGACAGGGAAGTGGAAAGACAGTCAATAAGCCAGGAAAACTCTGATCACCAGTACTCCACTGGACATTACATCCATCATCAAGTCAATGAGTTAGCACAGGACCAGAGAAAGAACGAGGAGAAAGAGGAGGAAGAAGATGAGAGGGTCCAAGAAGTTGATACCCCTTACTCAATGAGTCCACGCAGTCAAGGATCTCAGGAGTCTCTTGAGACAGAAAAGGTCTGCACACCCACGACTGAGGAAGAGGCATACGAAGCGCAGCAGGAGAGGGAAGAGGACGAGCGTCAGGATGAAGCGGCCAAAGTGGAAGAGGTAGAGGTGGAGGAAGAAGAAGAAGAGGAAGAGGAGGAGGAGGAGGAGGATGGTGTTGAGGACCAAAGCTCCAGCAAATCCTCTCCGACCACAGTGGTAATAGAGGTACGCTCTGAAGAGGAGGAGGATGATGAAGAAGAGGATGATGGCGATGACCGTGACTGTATCTCGGATGGTTCGGGGATCACCGACGATTCTGAGAACTGGGATATGACCCGAGGGAACCTGGGGCTGTTGGAGCAGGCCATCGCCTTGAAAGCTGGGGAGGGGAAGGCGGGACAGGAGGCCCAGAGTTCCCAAGACTACCAGTCGTACAGCAGCCCCAGTAAAAGCACAGAAGCAGCGATTCGACGCAACGCCCAATACAGTAAAGGTAGCCACTGCTTCTCTTTCATGTCTACTCTATGCAGAATATTGACGCATTATTTGTTGATGACATTCTGATATGATCCCAATTGTCCTTGCTCGCATTGATTTGATTGCATTGATTGATTGACTGGAGATTTAAAAAAAAAGATGTCAACACATCCCTTCCGATTCAAATGCCAGATTTTTGTGAGATCATTCATGAAATCATTTGAAAACTTGACCATTAATGTGACCTCTAACCTCTACAACTCAACATTTGCTTAGATGGAAAAAAAGCTGCGGGAATAATGTAGCTGCACAAGTGTACCCACCTTCTTATAAGTGGGGATATGGCTGTGTTCCAAGTTAAGCAGCCACAAACAGAAGTCACCATTTAAAGGGATTGTAAGGTCGGGATTGTCCGTTTTTCACTAACGAGCTCAATTTATGTATTTTTTTCAATCAGGAAAATAATATTAGCTTGTATTTTCAATGTTATTAATTTGTTTCAGAGAAATCAGGAAAGAACTAACTACATTCAAAACTCTCCATGGCTGATTTATAAGACAATGAGGAAAGAAGCAATTTACATGCAGCCTCTGTCATCCTAATCTGTTTTCATTGAAAAGTCACCAAGATATGCAATCACTATGCGTTCTGATAGACGTTTTGTAATCTGATTGTTGTTTGCTTGTTATAAATTAGATTTCAATCTATAAGCGTTAGCTTGACTTACTTTTTTTCCAAGTCCACCTCCAGAGCGTACACCGACACCACTCATCCGAAAATGATGCCCAAAAATTGGCCACACTGGGCTGAAGGGTCCCCCATCCATCGTTTTTCTACACTGCGTGTCCTCATTAAAGTAATTTATCACAACATATTCGTAACTGCTAATTAATCCCTCCTGGCTCTCTTCAGAGAAGAAGGAAGTAAAGTGTCCAACCCCTGGGTGTGATGGGACAGGTCACGTGACGGGACTGTACCCTCACCATCGGAGTCTATCTGGATGTCCTCATAAGGATAGAATTCCTCCAGAGAGTAAGAACAAGACTATACAGAAATCTGACTCTGCTTGTTACAGCTGCCGCTGTTGTGAAAGCGCTATATAAATCAGCATGTATTGGATTGTATTGTATTGTATTTAGCAAACTGTTGTTCAGAGTCAAAATTTTCAGAGTTAAGGCTTGATGTTGTGTTTCAACTATAAATTCTATGTATGGTAATCATATTTCCTCTATTAAAGCTGCAGCTAAAAGTACTACTCCTGAAACTAATACTACTAACTTTGCTAAATATGCCACTACCGTCGGTTGTGTGCGCTACTATTTTATTAGTAAGCTTTTCAACCTAAACAGGCTGAAGAGTTTGTATGTTCTGTGTCTGTAGTCCTGGCCATGTATGAGAACGTCTTGAAGTGTCCCACTCCTGGCTGCACAGGTCAAGGCCATGTCAACAGTAACCGCAACACACACCGCAGGTTAATAATGGACTCACTTGCATGCACACACTCACTGGACAACTGTGGTTGAGCATGCAAGCTAGGAGGTGCTTTGTGTCTTTTACAAAGGATAACTCAAGAAGCACGGGCTCATACAAGGTGTCAGAAAAGTACTCGGATGAGTTTCATAAACGATAGCTCTCAAAGCCGAATTACAAGTTTTCCCCTTCAGTGCGGGTTAGACGTGGGTCTCGTCCTCAGCATGTCTACAAAGAGGCGCTGCAACGCTTGCTTTGTTCAGTGCGCGAGACGCGAGAGCACCCTCCCTGCGCAAAAGACGAACACTGGCCAAAGTGTGTGAGACTCCAGGCAAATTATTTTGAAGGGGAAAATTAGTAGTTTGGATTTAAGATTTTTGGCACACCAGTCCAGGAACTTTTTTTGGTCAGACCTCATTTCCTTTCATCACATTGCGGATCTTTTTTTTTTAATTCTTAGATTCAGCAATGACAAGTATTTTATTGACATATTGGTGCTTCAATCTAACCTTGTATTGCTAACACATTCTACGCATCCTCACACTATGTGGTCGTGTTTGAGTTATTTGTGCTTTTAAGCATCAACTACTGAATTGGTTACAACACAGGTTGTTTGTTAAGGGTCAAAGTAAATAGTGGCGACTGCTAAAGCGCTAAAATCCATCAAACTTAAAGCAGAAGTCTAAAAATGTCTTTACAATACTATGTTCTATCTTCCTGCACTAGACTAACGACAATATTCTGATTAATAATTAGTCTGTGGAATATGAGTTAGCCGAAAAATTCACGTGTTTTTATCCATCTTAGGGGATTGCCATTTTGCCTTGTACTGCCACTTTGCTGTTGACTGAAAGGGTCATTTTCATTTTCATTTGAAGTTTTGGTAATGGCATGATGTTGAGCTATCTTTGGAGAACCATGGTGTTTTACTATCAATTCGGTATGAGTTTATTCTTATTTCTGACATTTGTATTCCAATATCTAAACATTTGCGTGTCAATCCCGTCAGTCTGTCGGGCTGCCCTATTGCTGCAGCAACTAAAATGAACAAAAACCAGGACAAGCAGGTCCATCTACAGGCTGCAGTCAGCGAACCCACGTCCAACTCTGACAGGGTGCTCAGGTGAGACTTTTTTTTTTAATTCAGGGATTCGATGACAAGATTTGTTCAATTGCGATGATGACTCACTCCTTTTTCTTTCTAGGCCCATGTGTTTTGTGAAGCAGCTGGAGATCCCTCAGTATGGCAATTATGGTCCCAATGCGGTCACCACCACACCGCGAGCAAACCTGGCCAAAGAGTTGGAGAAATATTCAAAGGTGTCTTTTGACTATGCAAGCTTTGATGTCCAGGTGTTTGGAAAGCGTATGCTTGTTCCAAAGACAACCACCACCGAAACATCACCCAAAGCCTTCAAATGTAAGTAACACATCATAGTCGAGGAAGTGCAAAATTAGTAGCAAGTTATGCATGTGAATTGTATTGAAAATTGGAGGCTTCCAGTGTAGCACCTAGAACACGCTAGTAAAGGACCACACAGTCTCATGCTGGCTCTTGTCCTCAATTACAAGTTGAGGGGGCCAATTTTGTGAACATTTCTTGAAGGATGGAAGATCATAGTGCAGATTAGGGGTCACCAAACTTTTTTAAACTGAGAGCTACTTCTAAGATACCAATTAATGCGAATGGGTGTCACTTTGACACACACTTCTGAAATAATGAATCTGCTCAAATTTAAGTCAACTCAACTGAACTGTATTTATAGAGCACTTTCAAACAGCCATCGCTGCATACAAAGTTCAGATCTGAGTCATGCTGAGTCAAATGCCAAAGAAAACAAGCGAATTTTGAGGCGGGTTTTAAAGATGGGCAGCGAGGGGGCTTGCCGAATGTTGGATGGGAGGTCATTCCAGAGAGAGGGACCAGCAACGCAAAAGGCTCGATCCCCTCTGAGCTTCCGTTTTGTTCTTGGTACTTCGAATAATGTCTGGTCCGCAGACCTGAGGCGCCGGGCAGGTGTCTAGGGGCGGATGAGCTCAGAGAGGTAAGGTGGCGCGAGGTCATTCAAAGATTTGAAAACAAATAAAAAACTGAAAAGAACTCTAAAATGTATAGGGAGCCAGTGAAGGGATGCCAGAGTAGGAATTACGTGCTCCCTCTTACGAGTACCAGTCAAGAGGCGAGCAGCAGCATTCTGGACCAGCTGGAGACGCTTAATGCAGGATTGGCTGACTCCAAAGTAAAGTGCATTGCAGTAATCGAGTTGGGATGTGATGAAGGCATGAATTACTGTCTCTAGGTGCTCATGAGAAAGAAGAGGTTTTACTTTAGCCAGCTGTCTAACATGAAAGAAGCTGGATTTAACAACAATATATGTCACAGGTATAAAATGGAAAGGGCCTCTTATCCTGCCTCTTATCCTACATGTGTAGATGTTTCCCTCCTCCACCACATGTAATTCAAATGATCAGCTCACCAGCAACCTCTAAAAGAGCCTCACAACAATCCTGGTTGAAAATTAAAAAAAAATGTCAAGAAAAGGGATTTTAAGGATTTTACATTGTTGCATTCTTTCATGGCAATTACAAATAGAGTTTGCGTTATCAACACTCTGCACAATTAAAACTCATTGCTTTTTTTTTGTTTTGTTTTAAAACATGATGTTATCTGTTTACAGTTCATAAGTTGCATCTTTGGGCTTCTCTCCTTACTGCCTGCCTTCTCATGCACAACCGGCTTAGTTGGCCAGCGTGCGAAGAGTTACAATGCATGCACTTAACGTTGTATTTCCTGTGAACGTACGTTTATTACCGTGATGGCAACAAAAAAGCAACCGGTTGCGATTGATTATTTTTGCTTATGCAACCATGGCACTTAATTCAATGTAGGCCACACAGGAGAAAAACATTGGAGTTTGACGTGAAAATGTGGCTATAAAGTCCCATTCATTTGTGTGAGCGACAACATGCCCTTGAGTGAACATTTATGAGGCCCACACAAATACATAAATACCACTTGCATTCACTTGTTGGGTGAATAATAGCAACGTCTGGTAGCGCTACGATGGCATAAAAGCCTCCGTTTCTTCTTCGTTGTGTTTAATGGCGGCCTGCAATGTGAAATAGAGAACTACTGCCACCCATTGATGTGTGATGATTACTGCTTTGGCTGACAAACTTTTCATTAGAAACAAAAGAACTCTTTCATTTCTTTTTAATCACCGTATCACACATTTCGCACTTGACTCGCCAATTCATAAAGTAGATCCAAGTTCCCCTTGAAATGACTACGCAATCGTATTTAATGCTTCAGTTTTATTTACCATTACCCCTTTTGTAATCCTGGCTAAAGCTACGATAGGAACTCTGGGAATCAGTGTTGTGTGCCAAAAATTTAAAATTTGTTATCTGGGCTCACAGCTGATAAAAAATACTTCAGTAGAGCAAGGATCAAACATCAAGATGAAAAGATGGAAAGCTGCAAAAACAGACCATGTGTCAATGACATCATTCAAAGCTTTTTACAAAGCAGCAAATCAGATTGCTCTGATGTCCCGGTCACTCTCACATGGTGCTTCTGTCAGGGGATCACTGTGATGTATCTGTTCTAGTCCAACGTCTGAAGTCCAGCCTTTATGTTTATGTACATGATTTAATGAGATATCTTTCCCCAAAAATTGATAATGTTGAAGCTAACCTCTGCTCTACCTCGACCCCACGCAGCTAAATCCTTCCCTAAGGCCTCTTCCCCAAGCGGAACAGGCTCAGGAGGTATTTCGAACAGTACTTTGTCCTCCAATGAGTACGACTGCAGTCAAGACGCCGAGGCGGCCCACATGGCAGCAACGGCCATCCTCAACCTGTCCACTCGCTGTTGGGAACGACCAGAGAGCCTTAGCGCCAATCCCAGGGAGCCCTGCACCGAGGTACGCTGAATTCCATTACATTACAGCCTGCTTGCTAAATTGCAGTCTTAAAGGTACCCGACGTTCTTTGACAGCTTATATTCTGTTCTTGGAAAATTGTAGGAGCCAGATATTGAAGTGGATGAGAACGGCACCTTAGACCTTAGCATAAAAAAAAACAAGCGAGAGAGCATGCAATCTCCGGAGCCTTCGTCTTCCTCGTCGTCGTCTTCTCAACACACGCTAGGTGTTTCATCTCAGGGCCACACTCAGCCTGAGTGGGAGGGGCCACTCGACTTTACGATATCAAGTGGAGTAAAGGAGGAAGGCCACGATGAGGTACAATACACAGCCACTCAAAGTCACAGATTCAATGAGCACTTGTGGGCAGTAAAAGAGTAAAAAAACTGAAAAGAAATAATGTACATAAGCTGTTAAGTGGATCTTTTTTTTGTTTGTTTTTTACCAACTTGTCATCAGGTGGATTATACAGCTACCTCATACACGTCTTCTGATGTCGAGGATGAGGACCAGGAGAACCTGGAGAACCTAGAGGAGAGGAAGTACCCTGGGGAAGTTACCACCAGCAGCTTCAAGGTCAAGTTTCAGCCTAAAGACAGTAAAAAGGAGATCCTTGTGTAAGTACATCTGTCTTCTTACTCACAAATGTCTATCTGAAAGAAAATTGCCCCACATTTTTTCTTTTCTTTTTTTTGCATTTTCAAAGCAATTCCTTTGTACTGTTTTAATAGCACTGGAGCTTCTCCTCGTTTATTGCTCAAATTTGCCATGATATATAATATAATACATAATAAGATCATTTCCATACTGTGCGACGTAACTATTTTTCATATTTTCAAAACTAACACTTCTTAATTGAGTATTGTTTCGAGATAGCTTTAGCAGTAGTTGCTGGCACTGACAACTTCTGCCCCACCTTGACACTGTAGATGTCCCACTCCAGGCTGTGATGGCAGTGGACACATCACTGGCAACTACGCATCACATCGAAGGTAAGCCGGATCGACACTGGCCTGAGAGTAAATTCAACTGTTTCATTCAAAATGTAAAATTTAAAACACAATCTGCATGTTACACCAAATTGAAAGTCTTCCCACAGATCGTGGTGTCATGTGTCAACTAACTGAGACCACGGTCTTGCTAAGACTCATGAGATGAATCGCCATTATTGAATAGGTTGCGCATGATTGTGATTGTGAAGACAATATACATACAAGTGCTGCTCTAAAAGCGATGGGATAGAAAAGAGAGCTGTATTTCTCTCTGTCTTGTCTAGCTGGCTGTTTAATTCAGGCTCTGCTTCATTCAATCTTCCATTCCAAAAAGCCGACTCTTGGCCTGTTTTCTGATAGATTCTCTCTAATCTTCCAGTCTGTCAGGCTGTCCTCTTGCAGATAAATCACTACGGACACTCATGGCTGCCCACACAGTTGAACTAAAGTATGTGTGCTGTCTTTTGCCTCTCAACTTCATGTTCTCCAAGGGGCATATTCTCCCGTGCGCTGAAGTCAGAAAAGGCGGTCTGCCGTGCAATTTTTTTTTTTTTAACCGCGCAATTTCTCTTCGTTTGTCACTTACACATCTTCATCAAATCTACACAGTCCGGGCGGAGCAACCTAGAATAAAGGGCGTTCCCTGACAAATCTCGCAGTTTACGTATTCTCCTGGAGAACTAAGCATCTATTCTCTTGTGCGTTCCAAAAGCTCTACTAAGGTCTAGTGCAGGGGTGGGCAATCCTAGTCCTGGAGGGCCGCTATCCTGCATGTTTTCCATCTGTCCCTTCTCCAACACACCTGATTCAAATGATCAGATCATCAGCAAGCTCTGTCGAGGCCTGAACAATTGAATCAGGTGTGTTGCAACAAGGACAGATGGAAAACATGCAGGATAGCGGCCCTCCAGGACTGGGATTGCCCACCCCTGGTTCTAGTGCCTCGCAAAAGGTGAAATATATTGCACGTTTTGTGTCATTTGACAGCCGATGATGGCGTGTGATAACTGTCACCGGCCAACTGGGCTGATTCATGCTGATGGGGCAGGTTTGAGGGGGGCACATCTGGCCCAACTCAGCAACTGCCCAACGGCTGTAGGTGTGTCCCTACAGTACATTACAAGGATGTTCCGAACAGTGACATTATACCATCCATGTCCTAAAAGTTCAGTTATAAGCATGGTATTCTAATTGGGTTGCTTTTGTTGAATGGATTAAAAAGTGATTGTAAAATCACACTCTTTTAAAGTAGCCTGAAGATGAGCCGCACATGTCCCTGGCGAGTATCAGTTCAGGGTGTGCTATGGAAATTAATTTCACATTTCAAGGGTGACATATTTTCCGATGAAATTCACGTCTCGGGAAAATTCCGTAATCCGAGATTTGCAGGAATCCTCAGAAGTCAGCGCTCACACCTCTGCGCTGGGATTCACAAGTTACACATGGTGGGTGTGTCAGACGGCCGGCCGGGAGAACACTTTGAAAGTGCACAAAGCGCAAACTGGAGAATATGCCCCTTAGCGCTGAGTTAACTTTACGATTATTTTCCTGTTTTCACTATTCCATCTATTTTGATGGCCTATTGATTTTGATGATAATTTGGAGGAAATATAGGTTATGAAAGCATTTAAGTCCGACGGTCTCTGAACATCCTAGGTGCCCGACTCCTGGCTGTGATGGATCAGGCCATATCACAGGAAACTATGCCTCACATAGAAGGTATAAAATGTTCTTCAGCTGTGTTTTTCTTGATGTTTTATCAGCTAATGCCTCTGTGGTCTTATCTACCAGTCTGTCTGGATGCCCCAGAGCCAAGAAAGGTGGAGTCAAATCAAACCCCACAAAGGACGACAAAGATGATTCTGAATTATTGAGGTGAGAGAACTGAAGCCAACCCAACCACGACTGGAGCTGATTGGCACTGAGTAGTGGTGGGACTGATACTGGCACTGAGTAGTGATGGGACTGATACTGATTGGTTTTGTATTGTTGATTATTGCTCACGTGGAAGCATGATGGACAAGCATGCTTTTTCTCCACATTAATAAAACCCCCTCTGGTGGTGTGTACAGGTGTCCCGTCCCTGGTTGTGACAGTCTTGGGCACATCAGCGGGAAGTACGCCACCCACCGCAGTGCTTATGGCTGTCCGCTGGCAGCGCGTCGACAGAAGGAGGGTCTTCTTAACGGCACTCCCTTCTCCTGGAAGACTTTCAAGAGCGAGGGTCCAACCTGTCCAACACCTGGCTGCGATGGCTCGGGTCATGCAAATGGGAGTTTTCTGACACACCGGAGGTACAGTATCTTGATATTTTTGCCACTCGATATACTGGTGTGCACGTTATGCAAGATTGTTTCAAATGAACTATTTATGCCATAAACATGTCCTAGCATCATTATTTGACGGCATGCTTTGTCCTAGTTTGTCAGGTTGTCCCAGAGCACTCGCCAGTAAGAAGAAAGCCAAATTCCCTGGAGACGAGTATATCACTGCCAAATTCAGAGCGAGTGATGGTAAGACGTAACCCTTTCATGTTTACTTCTACTTCAAATAACCACAAGAAATTCAGGAGTTCATGTGACTTTTTTTTCCACCACAAACGTGATCCCTGAAAATAAAAGTAACGATGAACGGTTGTGTTGTTTCTTGGACTAAGTTCTGGATAATGATGAGGATATCAAGCAACTCAATGAGGAGATTAACGATCTGAACGAGTCGAATTCAGAGATGGAGGCCGACATGGTGAACTTGCACACTCAGGTGAGTGATTTTGTTGACGTTGGAAACTCTGAATGAAATGTATAAAAATATGTCATGTACTGATGGCCTTCCATACTGAGATCAAGACAGCAGATAAGTCCCAAGTCTTGTCATTTGCCTGTAATTTAACTTGCAGGTTGCAGCTCCTTGCCATGACCGTCAATATCAGTAGTTGTACTGCCCTGTGAGCAAAAGTATCAGGACATGTTTCTCACTGCTGTGTGCTGTGTTCTGTTGCCTTATTCCTACGACTCATTGTTCAAAAAAAAATAAAAATAAAAAATAGAGCTACGTAATAGATCTATGGAAGATTTTATGGAGTGGTGAGACAAAGATACTATTTACCAAGGTAATGTGAAGAATAAACTTTGGAGAAAATCTGCTTTGGTCATCTGTAAACCATTGAGGACGACTTCCTCTTGGACAGGCTCACTTGCGGTCTTCATTGATGAGATAACTCAGAATGGGTAGGGCAAAATGAATTCAGAACATTTTGTCAATCGGTGTAAAGAAAGATGCAGCCAAATTGATTTGGAGATGCTTCATTTTGCAGTACGATGATGGCTCAGAACACAGAACAACACAGGAGTTCATGAGGGGCAAGAAGTGGATGGCTTGTGGAATGTCAATCTCCAGACTTGAAACTCTAAAGAGCATGCTAACGGGCAGACTGAAGTGGTCAACGCCAATAAAATAAGCGAAAGAGGCTTCAGTGAAGGAAAGGTCTTTAAAAGAAGGCTTGATGCACTTTATTGCAAGCAAAGCATTTGCAACCAAATACTGTATGAGATTTAGTGGTTTGGAGAATGAATGAATGATTGAACACGTCATCAGTACCATGTCCCATGGTCTCGATTGACTTTTTGGGCGTTTTCTCGTGAGCAACACTCAGTGGTAGCTGCCCCGCCCCTGGTTGATCAGACCTGGATGTTTGTCGCATTGAAGGAACCTTGTGGTCGAGGGTTGCCAGGGCAGCACACCTGCGTACAACCAAGCTGTAGGTTGGTTGGAGAGGGCAGGACATTTCATAGGTGTCTCTGAAGATGAAGTTTATCCTATGCTCCTTGGCTTGGGATGCAGCTATGGCGCACTTGGCTTCTTCTTCCCTGGTGGCACACCTCCACCTACAAACAGTGCCAAGATTTAGATGCAGTACAGTAGCCGTTTGCCTTGTGAGTGTCGTTGCTCCCGATCTGAGATGCCCTCTGCCATGGTGGACATGCCTCACTAGGTCCCAGTGGCGAACAGTGGTCTATACTTCAGAAACCGCTTAACCCAGCCTCCATTTCTTCCCTGTTTCTCGTGCCGGAGCAGAGGTTATGTTTCAGTAAGACTGAATAGCCTGCTGATGGAGTTGTCTCTGTTGTAGATCTCTTCTATGGAGAACAACCTGAAGAGCATGGAGGAAGAGAACAAGCAAATTGAAGAGAAAAATGAGGCCTTGTTTTTGGAGTTGTCAGGCCTGAGTCAGGCTCTGATCCATAGCCTGGCCAACATTCGTCTGCCAACCATGGTAAGCATGTGTTAATGTTTGCAAATGAACACTAAATATCTTGTCTTTGTATTGTATTCAGCTGAATATGGGTTGAAAATAATGTGCAAATCACAGTATTCTGTCTTTAGTCATGTTTTACACAAAGTCCCGGCTTCATTGGAATCGGGGTTTGTAGAATTGTAAAAAGAAGTTCCATCAACCCATTTTCTACAGTGCTTGTACTAATTAGGGCAACCAGTCATGGGTGTAACCCGCCTCTTATCCACGGTCAGCTGGGATAGGCTGTAGCTCACCCACGACCCGTCATGACGACAAGTGCTGTCAAAAGCGGATCGATGGAATTTAAGGATTTGAAAATTGTTCCGCTGTCTGCATTCAGCAGGAACCCTTGTCGGAGCAAAACTTTGACAGCTACGTGGAGACCCTCACTCACATGTTCACCAATAAGGACTGCTACCAGAACCCTGAGAACCGGGCTCTGCTCGAATCCATCAACCAGGCGGTCAAGGGAATAGAGGCGTGAGAGATCCCAGAAACATGCGGACGTCCCCCCAGAGATAGTGTTAGTGAAGGAAGCTTCTCATTTGGAACATTGCCATCTGTTCTTTGTATATTTCTTTGTTCTCGTGTATAGTTTTCCTGTTTGCATGTTGCTTTAGGACAGTGAGAGTGGGAACACGCGAGAGGATGATGACACACTGCAGTCAAACTGCTACGGTGATGACACTGAGGTGTGTAGCAAAACATATCCTACGTCCACTCTATAATGGTAGTAGTATTCTGTAAGATCATAGTGACGTTCCACCTGCTGGACTAGTCTTTTCTATATTCCTTGGTACTATTGCTGTGTAACTATGTGTCATTTGCAAATATTTGGTTCTTTATGGAATATTTATTGTTGTTGCGCGTATTATCATGTTTGTCTACTATTATTTATAAAAGTCCCTGTAAAGTGAAACTAAAAACACTATAAATTTAAGTGTGTTGTTAAAAAAAAAAACTGTCAAATTTTAATGAATGAAAAATACTTATATCGCAAAGTAAATACAATGAAGCTTTGAAATTGCGATAAAAATCAAGCTCTTCCCTCAGCTCTAAGATGTGGGCGTGTCCGTGTTAGCTGTCAGTCAAATATATTAATATATCCTCCATCTTTCTAATGCCTACATTCCTATATGGTTGAGTGGCTGGAAAATATCCCACACGTCATTGTGGGACTTTTCACTGCCACACCAAGTGGCACTAGCCATCAGCTAGCTCGTGGTTTAACCCTTTCATGCACCAATAATGATAACCTGCAACCTGATAAACTGTCCACTGTAGTAATCGCTGTCCCTGAAAGGCGATAATGGAAAATCAACAGTTTATTAAGCCCAGCTACCTAACTGCAAGCTATAGTGTTAGAAATGACCCAAGCAATTACAACGAAGTTTGCGTCGGATGGGAAAACCTCGCAGTTCGTATAAAATAGGGGAGGTGCAAGACATGCGTCACTGAGTGCCGTATTTAGCCACGCCCAGAGAAGAAAAACCAGGAAAACTGAAAGGCTGGAAAATAGTTTTTAATTTTTGCACATTTTCAGCAATGAACTTAAAGCATGCATAATGTGTTTACAAATTGCTGAATTCACTTTACAGGGTCTTTGAGTATTTATTCACTATTTATTTTTAACGTGTTACTTGAGAAGATTTGAAACCAGGAGACAAAACTCAAGTAAACATGAGAAGGGAAACAATTTCCCCTGCACTGATGAACAAAGGAAATATTTTAAGATATCAACTATGAATTGTTTTATAAAGTTATTTATTTAAAACACTGCAATCTTTTTACAGTAAATGCAAACATTTTGTATATGAAAGTTTTGAAATAATTTACTAATGACTTTTATTTATTGATTTATTTTTTGGTGCTTGTTTTTATGATTTTAACGATACATGTGGTGGAGTACTTTGCAACTCACTAAGAATATTGAAGTGCACAGGTGTGTTGATGAACAAAGTGACGTGTGGAAACAAAGTGACGGTGAATATTTATTTAGTTATGTCAATGTGTGATGATGACCGTGTGGATTCTCTTTGCTAGTTCTTCAAATAAACGTTGACCAATATTTTGGACGGTGTCTCTCCAACTTGACATCTTTTGCTGGGGACACATTGAAGGAAATTCATTTTTTAACTGCTGGTATACAAATGGTTGTTCTCTGGGGTGCCTATCCATCGAGTGTGCCCCATGGATGGATTTGTTTTCGCGCTGTTAATCGTAGTGTAATGGGGGTTATCCACGCAGCACTTATATAGCACACTCGTGCTAAATGCACAGGTGCTCTTCTCAGAACTTTTTTCTCGGAGGATATGGATGGAATGAAACCAGAATAGACTTGTTCAATTTTTTGAACAATGAACTGCCTGCATTTATTTAATACAAAAAAAATGAACAATCACCCTTTCACTTCCCTCAATGTCCTTCGTTTTATTTCAACCTCTGGTTTAAAAAAAACTAACAAAACACAGAGCTCTCGAGAAAATAAACAAAACACTGTTCATCTACCTGGAGCGTGTGTTTTTATGGAGCAAGTAATGTTTCAACTTCTTATCTGTTGGATGAGAAGTTTCAAACTACCTATGTCCTCAAAACTGGTGAGATGTTCCACTCGACCTGGGCGGGCGTTGACAGTCGCAGTCACTGTTCTAATGCATATTACTGCCACCTACTGGACTCAAGAGGATCACTGAAGCCAGTGAGTCAGATGGGCTTGAAACGATTGGTCACCCTTGTGGAGGTCTGCATGACTGAATTGTTTTTTTTAAATCAACTAAGAGAGTGCTTCATTGAATCTTGGTTTGAATTATGCCAGCCTTAAGACAGTGCTGTTTTCTATCACTACAACTAACGCTGAAATACTGTATCGACAACTTGAAATGACTGAAACAAAATACTGTACTGTTCTTTACTCCTTTAATGGTTAAAAAAATATTTCTTTGCACAGACAACATGGAACAAAAAAAACAATGGCCACCTAATAATGACTGGTGGAACATGATGAGGTAAATGTTTTTGAGGCGTGATAACCAAAATGTTAGCAAATAACCATGCCTCAAAATAATAATATTAATAGTCAATAAAAAGAATATCAATAATATATAATTACAGCTAAAAAGAACATCTGAAAATGTGCAAAAAAAAAAAAACAAACAGCCAAGTAATAATATACAAGGCAAATCTTGCCTGTCCGACCACTTTAGTGGACTTCAGCCTACCCGAGAGACTGCCAAGGTAACTGCAGCTCTTTGACATTATCTCACCACCAGACAAGACACACAGAGCTTGGAGGGCCCAATGCAATCATCATGGCAGAAGGCCCCACAGCCCTGGCACATGATCATGGCTTTGAGGCGACAGGAGCACTTGAGCGACACCTCTTCGGCCGTACTGTCAGTAAAGGTCTGGATGCTGAGCGTGGCCTGGCTGGAGGCCAACCGAGGCCGCAGCTGCAGCACGCCGTCGGTCATGTTTCGGGAAAAGCTGCTATTGTCCATGACGGATACATTGGCGGTGTAACTGACACCTCCGAGACCCCCACCCTGCTTGGAGATTTTTCCATAGAGCTGGAAGGGGAGGGAGGAGGACGACGAGTGATAACTGGAGGAGTACGGAGCTTTGCTGAGCTCATTTTTGGCCATCCGAGACAAATTCATTTCCATATTAAGCAGTCCCTCCATCGCTCCTCCACTGGGGTATCCATCCACAGAACTCACAGGCTCTTTCTTGGTAACAACAACAGATGCTTTAGCAATTGCCTGGCAAGAAGGCTTTGAACCAACTTCAGTCTTTACATTGGGAGCAGGGGCTGGCTCTTGTTGGTTGGCAAGAGCAATCTGTGACTGGGGGGATCGCCAGTTGATTTTAAGACGAGGCACAACTTCTGTGGGACAGGGGTCCGCATGAGGTGGAGATGGGCCATTCAGTATGGTCCTCTGAGCAGACTGACTCCTATCTGGAATAGCTCCTTGTGATGGCTGACGGACAGATGACTCTTTGATAATTGTCATCTCAACAATATGGTTAGAGGTGATGGAGGAGGCCGTAGTGAACGGCGGTGAGGTGATGACCGGGACAGCTCCAGAAGCTTGCTGGGATTGATACTGTGATGTAGTTGGAGTCGCCATTAAACATGACACCGGGTAGCTTTTCTGCGACTTGACTTGAGAGGCAACGGTTCCTTCAGAGTTAGGTAACTGAGCTCCCGTTTCGGCCCTGTTGCAGGGTCTTCGCTGGGGTCCTACCGATCGGCTGATTTCTAGCCTGTCGGCAGAGTGTGGGGGTAGAACTTTATCCAGGGGAAGGCTACCTTGCAGAAGCTGGGTCACTAAAGGGTTGTTGGCTTCCACACTGGACACTTGTCTAGTGGAAGTGGACACTTTCTTTGAGGTTCCAGAAATACTTGAAGGATAGCTTGAGGCCTTAATCTGTCCATTATACCCATCTTCAGCAGAACCCTGTCTGGTGCTTTGGCAATCATCCACTTGTTCAACTTTCACAACAATGTTGTTCTGAGATGGCCGATCTTGGGAAAAGGTCTGGCTTTGTGGAGCATGAGTCATACCGTTGGGAAAGCAAGGCTGAATGACTGTTTGACCAAAGCAACTGGACTCATGGGCTTGGATGACTGGCTGGTGGTTCCGTGGGGGGCTACAAATGGTCTCCTGCAACTTTCTGTGGCCTCTCATCTGGGAACACCAATCTTGGTCAGGCTGCTGCTCATCCACCTGGCTCTCAGTCTCACAGTCTGAAGCGGTTTCTGTAGAATCACTATGAGTCCCAGCCTCATCATCCCTGCCTGAGTAGTCCACATGAGGCGATGATGCTTCTGCTTGTTGTGTTGTGGCGGAGTCCGTGTCAGTGTCCTGGGAATCCTCGTGATGAGAAACGTGTTTAATTACACTACCTAAGCCTCTCTCTTTCTCGTGTTTAAGCTCCACAGGCGTCACAGATCTGACCAGCTTTTGGACAACCACACCCTGAGCCCCAAACCTGGGAAGAGAATCTGGGATGGAGGTTGGAGCAAGTAGCCTTTTTTCCCTTGCTGGCTCGAGCCTCTCTGAGGGGGAAGTATCAGAAGCTGCAATCTTGTTTGGTCTATCGAGCGGTGAAATGGCATAATTTGCCACTGTGTCAGTCTCTTGAGACGGGGGGTCTGTTGCTGGCCCCGCAGGTCTGTCGGAACGGGTTTGAACACTGGATGATGTTGGGATGAATGCTTCCTCGGCCACAGGAATCCTTCCCACCCCTTTTTGAGGAGGACTTGGTGTCTGTGGGTGCTCCGAGAACACAGAGGTTGAGGTAGCAGGGGGTGTTGGCAAAGGCAGGGATTTGCCTTCTACATTGGGACGCTGTAGCTGTGTTCCAGATGAATTCGTTTCACAAGTCTTTCCCTGCTCCTGTGTCCCACCACCTCCCCTTCTTCCACTTCCTCCTCCTGGCTCAATCGGCCCTGGATGTTCTTGTGCTCTCTGTCCACTGTTGCTATCCGGTAACCCAGCAGCAGGCCGCAACCGGACCCTGTTCGGCCCTGGCCCGTCGGCAGAGGCTGCAACAGCAGCAGCGGCTTCCCGCTGGGCACGGGCTTGCTGCGCGCGGGCTTTGATGTCTGCGAGCGTCCTCGCGCCCCCCGACCCCGACCTCCGCGAGGCCTCTCCAGGGGGCACGATGCGGGGACAGATCTGGTAGGTGGGGTGCCCTTTGATCCAGGGCGGTTTGATTCTGGACAGTTGAATCTGTGGCAAAGAAACCATTCAAGTAAGTTTCATAGTGTAACTGTATCTGCACATATATGAAACCGGCTCTTACCCGGATTGGAGGCACCTTGGGTTCCTCCGTTGTCGGCTGCGGTTTCTCTGAATGGACCCTGTCAATTGTGGTACGAAAGGACTGCTGGTCATTCAACCGTGGCCTCTTTTCGGGGAAGCTGGAGAAGGCCCGTGTCTCGTCGGGCCTTCTCTTCTGTTCCTTGTGCTGAGCGCTGGGTGCAGGGGTGCCTGCTGGGCTATCTGAGGGGCTGCTTTCCCGGCTGCTGGTGGCAGTTCCCCCTGTGACTGAGGTGACCGCAGACGCAGTGTCATCCAGGTGATCCGTAGTGACAGCGGCACCAGACGACACTGAAGAGGAGGATGAAGAGTCCAGGCCAGTGGTAAATGCTCCCTGTTGATCAGAAGCTGAGGAAGGTGAGGACGAAGGTGACGAGTCAGAGGAGGAAGACGACGACGATGAGGATGAGGTGGACGCTAATACAGGTGCAACCTCTTCGGGGAGCAGACAGCCTGAAATGTTTGGTTCTTTGTCATCGCTGGTGGATGCTGGGCTGGGAATAGGTGTTGGAGTTGGGGCTGGCAGTAGGACTGGTTCAGGAATGGGAGTCTTTGGCTCAATGGATACGTTGTCTGGTGGAAGCTCCTCGTCACATTCAGCCTGGAGCACCACCTCCCCTTGAATAACCGTACTTTCTGACATTGGAGAACCAATAGAGACCGTCGAGGTTTCCAGAGAAGCAGCGTTCTCAGCAGCTTCTGCAGACTGTAGGACTGGAGAGCTGGTTTTGCAGAGGGTCCGACGTGCCCTGCGGCGCAGATCAGCTCGGGTGCGTCTCCTCATCCTACCATCTCTCCTCCGCCGACCTACACTGCGTCTCTTGGGCACACCGGTTGACACCACGGAGACGCTGTCACTGTCCAGGACAGTTGCTGCAACTTCACTCGCATCACTCATTGTGAGCTTGAGAGATTCCTCTTTTGTCAGGCCAGACCTGTAGATACACATTCAGCATTATAGTATGAAAATACAGTCTGAAACATTTCCGCAGTGGCAAGACAACCATGATTGACGTGGCTTACACAAGAAAAGCAGAAAGTCAAAATGAATGCACGCAGTCAAATTGAAATCTATCAGGACTGATCCGGTTCTTACTTCTGTCCATGGTACTCCTCAAAAAACTTTTCCTTCCAAGCCTCAACCTTCTTCTCTTTCTCCATTTCCTGCCGGAATCGCACCTGCATCTCATGAGTGAACTCTCCTAAAAAGATATCGAACATGAGAATGTTCAAAAGAGACACACTGAAATTGTGTGACGAATGAGATACTCTCTTTGGTGGGAAATTCAAACCTTAGCTCTTCACACTAGGCAGCATTTGTACTACTCTAGGGACTAAGTTAATTACCATCCCAACCATAAACACATTTTGTCTTGTAAGCCCTATTCAGTCTTTGCAGATTATTGGTTTCATCATTAAGCCATCAAACCAGCTGCAAGGTTGGGTAAATATTTTGATATGTTCCCACCACCATCCTTCACCAAGGTAAGGTACAAGTTTTACCAATGCTCAAATATAGGTGCAAAAATGAAGAAAAATAAATCATTTTGCAAAGTTTAATTCATTCCAGGCCTAAAGCATTTTCTTTCCCTTGAGGAGGCACTACTTACCTTCAGCTAACCTCTCTTTCCAACTTTGGGAGGCATGTGTAAAGAACTCATTGTTGAGGGCCGAACTGCTCAGTCTGGCCATTCCATCTGGTCCAATCTTCATGGAAAGCAGACAAAATGTAGAGATATAGGAAACAAATGAAGAAATAAGGAACAAATCTGCATTATCAAGATTATATTGCTTCAAAGGAAACAATATATAGTACTTAAGGTTGGGCATAACTAATGTGCTTGATGTGTTGTGGACTAACGTTGTACAATCAAGGCAGTGTTGAGTAGTCAGCATTCTTGAAGAAGGGGATGGCAATTCATTGGTCCACAAAATCGTTTAAATGCTATCCCAAGTTCTGAATGACTAGAATATGGAAATATGGCAGTCTTAAGAAGGAAACAGGTTACCTGGCGGTCCACTTCTGGCAGAAGTTGGAGTAGCTGCTGTTGTGACTGGGCTGGGAAGGCTGAGAAGGTTCTCACGTTAATGAGAGCCCTTATGTTGGTGTTGACAAGAATAGACCCTGGTGTTTCAAAGTCCACATCTACCCCTCCCCGGCTGCGCTTCATCGGTCCTAAAGACAACAAAACCACACCTAACTATTAGCTATTGCAATCATCTGATTTAAGGTAAGTGACATGAACATTACCCGAGTATTGCTATTCGAAGAAAAAGGGCAAGTCTTACCTGGGGGTACATGCTCTCCATTGACTTTAAGAGGAGTGAGGACAACACGTGGCATCATGACTGCTTTCTTCCGCTGCCGCCCTGACTGTGGCAGTGATGGTGAAGGGTTGGACACAAGAAGTGAAAATTCCACATTTAAAATGTTTTGCGTCTTTCTGATCATGTGAGGTTCAAAGCCCACACAGGCAGACAGATGTAAGTGTTATCATAGCCACTCAAATTGGGCAGCCTCTATTGGAGAAAGGTCTGACCTGTCGGGAACGGCTCAGTCTGGTCTGGGTGTGCTGAACATGTTGGACCTGCTGACTGTCAGTCCGTCCCTGCAATCCTGCTGCTCTGCTGAGGCGGGTCTGAGGCTGGCTGACAGACTGGAGCTCCGTGGAGACGGTAACACTGGAGGAAGTTTCATCGGCCAAGGCTGTAAGGCCAGACAAAGAGAAAGACTTACTGAACCATTTGGCATAATCAGATACAGTAGATGCTTCGTGCCACACATACCGTAATTGCCATTTACAAATAAAATATGCTTGCTGCTATATGCAGATTGATGACTCACTTGCCAGTCTTAATTCAATGATTTAAACTTGTGATTCGCGCGTAATGTTACCCGAATTGGAGGCGGTGGTCTCTGTGGAGTTGCAGCTTTCCTGCTCAGTTGTCTCAATGGGGCCAACTGCTGCACCCTCTGTGAGGGTGGTGTTGCTGGAGGTCGGGGTAGCAGCACTGCTCACCAGCTCAGATGGTGTTTCTGATTCTGAAGTCTTTGTCCACTGCAGGGCATTCTTCTACAGATCATTAAAAAAAAAAAAAGTACCGGTAAAGGGAAAGTCAATCATCTCATCTCCGAAACTAACAGACAACACAGGTATAGACACCATGGATAAGTACAGTGTTTAAAAAGTGAGTAGAACTCAAATCCTTATAGTACATGTATTTCTATACACTTTAATTGGTAATTCTGCAAATTCTATTCCAAATCAAAACATTTTAAAAATCAAACATGTTAGTCATTTACATGTTATGTCAAGATTAAGATCCTAAAATTGGGTTGACCTCCCAATGTTGGTGTTGTGGGAACCAAGATACTGCCATTTTATTTTAACAGCCTACCAGCAATAGAATATACAATAATTTATTTTTTTTGTTTTTAATTTTGGAGTAAAATGTTCCCTTTCAACGATTTTTCAATTTTTCATGTCTGAAAATGACTACTAAAGGAATTTTGAGATTTTCTGACTTTTTAAACACTGCTATTATACAGAACACAACCTTATGTACACGTTGTGTAGTATCAGTAGCACAAGTTCAGCTGCCGTTGAACACAAGTATGAAATCAGTCATTTGCATGTAAGCAACTTAATGCATTTAGGGATGTGGACGTGATCAGGACAATCTGAAAGTGAATAAGTTAAAAAGGTGATTCGTGTGACTTGTGTGTTATGTAATGTGGCATGGTTGTTAGTGTCAGACGGGCTCGGCTGAGCATTTTAAGAAACTGATAATTTACTGGAATTTTCGCATACAACCACTTCTAGGGTTCCAGCGTATATAGAATGGTCCATAAAATAGAAAATAACCAGTAAATAGCAGTCCTCTGGTTGAAAATGCCTCACTGATGGCAGAGGTCACAGGGGAATGGCCAGACAGGTTCAAGTTGAGAGTAATCATACAAATTACCACCTGTTACAACCGAGGCAGTATGTAGAAGAGTATGTCTGAACGCATAACATCAGCAGAAGACCACATCGAGTGCCACTCCTGTCAACGAAGAATGGGACATTGAGGCGACAATTTGCACTGACTCGTTTGAAAAAAGAAAAAAAAAAAGATTCCTGGTCCGCCGAATATTATTTGGGGGTGGAAAACCAGGATGTTACATACTCCGCTGAATGGCATGAAGAAGAAAAAAAACACTCGGTTGGTGTAAATCGGGAAAGGGAGAGATTAGACACAGATTTTAGAAAACTAATCAAAGATGGTGCACTCTTAATTCCCGGTTTCCCGATCTTATTGACAATACGAACTCAAGTTCTGTAGGCTCCTCGCTAAGCAAGGCTTTGACACTCAGTTATGTACATAATGTGTTATTCGTGCACATTGGTAAGCGGATGCACTATATGCACAGACCGTTTCCGCATTTGGGCTACAGAGGTGTGCTAACTTCCAGTCACTAGTCTAATGCAATTTTGTGCGCAACCACCAAAAAATGTGACTCGGTAAAGTCTAAGATTGGCCCGAAATTCCGGAGGGTGGAGTTTTCATGAGACAGAAGATTCCATTCCATTTGGAAAATACGACACTTTCAATGTGAAATTAACTTGCGTAATGGATCAAGAAGTCATACTCTTCATTGCCAGTGACTTGTGGGCAGCTAATCTTACAGGCTACTTTGAAGGAATATGTGTTGTTGCATTCTGCATTTAATAAATCTAACAAAAGTCATTTAATCAGAACATTGTACACATGACTGAATGCATGTTTGAAGCAGCTTTATACGTGTGAATGCTCCACAAAATTTACACCGGTGTAAGATATATTGCAACAAAATACATCGGTGCAGCGCCGATGCAAATGTGTGCCGTGTGAACATCCCTTCTGTTGCAACCTGGTGAAGACACACTGTGACACTCTAAGCTCAGGGGCCACTTCCGTCTGAGAACGTCTTGTTTGAAGCATCACAATGGCAAGGTACTGTTGAGTCATAGTTAGGCGCCGTCTTGGGTCCCATGATGTCAAAATGTGAACAGCATGATGAGCACGACTGTTTAAAACACCTGCTCCAATTGAACCAGGATATCTATTCGGCGATTCAAGGATCAAACGCCTGTTAAACTAAACCAAAAACCCAACCAAAAAGTGTGATTCATATTTTGAAACAATGTTTGTGGGAGGACGGTGCCGTTGACATACCTTTAGAGTGAATAGGCTCATCCGTCCAGGTAACTTAAAGAAGATGCTGTTCTTTACCCGATCTCCCCTCACCTGGGAGTGAAGCATTGTCACCAGGCAGGCCAAAGGTGCTGTACCACTGTGGATAAATATACACAATACAAACAGTATCACAGGTACTGAGTATTAGGGGGGGAAGAAAACAGTGCAGCGAGAACAGCGTGTCACCTTGGGTCGTGAACGCTTTGAAAAATTACAGAAAATACATACTGTCATGTTAACCATGGGCATCTGTCATAAAATCAAGGTTTTTCCTGCGATCAAAATGATGCGGCAGCCGCCTCCAGCTAATTTTGTGCCACCCGCAGCCAGACTGATTGATATCACTCGATCGCATGTCTCGTGCCTGTTCCCCGTGTTAGTAATTGTTTTCTTGTGACTGTTTTTTGTTTTTTTTTTTTTTAAAGAAAATTCCACCAAGATGACAGCTCAATGTCACGGTGCAAGATGAGGAGTTTTGAGTTATACACTTGCTTCTAAATATACATGTACAACATACAGCAACGGTTGTGTCTGAAAGGGGCCAACTGCTGTGATTTTACGTAATGCATTTCTGCAGTGCTGAAAATAAAAATGAAATATCGCAACTAAATAAACACATATTGTATGTCCACAGAATCTGTCGCTATTTTAATATTGAAGGTGAATGTCTTGTTGACAGTTTTGGAACAGGGATGCAATTTTTTTTTTTTTTTTTGCTTCTGAAGCATAAGCTATGTCCTAAGGTTTAGTGTGATGTCTTAGCAGAACACATATGGTAATAGATTTGTAAACAATTGCTAATACATACCTTCTGTTCAGTGCATCAACGGGTGAAAAGAGTCCATTGAAATGAAAAAGAAAATCTGAGTTAAAACCACATTGACAAACACGTTATCATAGCATCATGCAGAACATTCAAACTAACCAGAGAACATTGAGACAGTTTCAATTTGGAGGACTCAAACAAAAACACAAAGACGACTTGATACACATTTGGAGCATTTGGATACATGGGGTCCGAGAAGTTTCAAGAGCGATACATTTTTCAAGCGAAACGATTCTGTGGGATTAGGATCCGGTATGTTACGGCTGTAGCTTTTTTCATGTTTAAGTAACAACATGTAAAAGCACTCTAAAGCCAATTTCTATCCAGTGTGCATCTCATAAAATATGATACGATTCGATATGTATCTCGATACATGGGGTGCACTACGATTAATTAAGATGCTTCAATTCAATTTGGTTAAATCAAAACAGATTTTCTGATTGAAATTGTTTTGTATTACACCCATAGTAAAAGAATATAATGTACTAAAATGTTTTTCATACATTCCATTACCAGTTCAGGGTGTACACCGCCTACTGCCCAAAGACAGCTGGGATAAGCTCCAGCATGCCCGCAACCCTTGTGAGGATAAGCGGTTCAGATAATGGATGGATGGAATTCTCCAAACATGCCAAAAGTTTGGCACCAAAGACATTTTGCAATTAGAAAGTAGAGAATTAATACCATTTCAGGGATTCAAAAATAACATGTCAGATATTTAGTCATATCTTCACAAGAATTAATCAACCATATATGAAAAAGAAAGGCCACAGGGATAGGACAATAAATATTGCACATTCTTTCCGTAAACAAAGGCAAGTACTTTAGTGAAGCAGCAGTATATGGGATATCAAAAGTGTATACACCCTTCAAGGTCCGAAATAACATTTTTTTCCCTTGCGGATCAATTTTGATAATCAATGACTTATTTGAAGGACCAGTTTTCTACTTTTGAGAAGCAATGTTTCAGCAGATAAATCCCAGGGCTGTGAAGCAGGGGTTTTATTAAACAATGAAAATGTAAAAGTAAAAAATCAAATACTGGCATCATTTTTTTCTTTTTTTTGCATATTCACAGTTCGGCACCCGTGAAATCCCATATTAATTACATTAATTTATATTATAGCATTTTTTCCCAGTGTTGCACCATAAAAATGGAAGACAATATTTACAGAAATGTTAGGTGTGTAGTCACTTTTATGACATACTGTACATACACTGAGTAAAAATATTCCTGGGTTAATTTAACAGGCCAGGTGACATAAAATTTCTGTGCATGTGTGTTTTGCTGACCGCATTTCCTTCAGCCCCTTGGTCTGAATGACATGAAGAATTTGTTTCGGGGTCATTGGAGCATCTGAGAAGTTCTCCAGCACCTGCAAAAAGAGAGGGGCCATTCATAAGCACACTCTGAAAACTATGTTTCAAAATTAAGAACGGGCACTGAGTCCAGCTGCCAAATAGCGAAAAAAAAACACGTAACTGACAGTGCCTCAAATGATTGTAATAATTTGTCTTAATAGTTCAAATTATAGCTATACCACAAATTACCCCAACACGGAATAGCACTTCAAGATGATTTTATATTTACCATAAAAATATGTTATAGATTATTTGATTAAAAAAAAAAAATGCACAGGAAGTAGGCGTGTTGCCTTTCCAACCACCCAAAATACTATAAATGCGACACTTGTTGGCTTGAGCTTCTTAATAGCCTCTCAGCACAGCAAATGCAAACATAAAGACAATCCATAACGCCTGCTAACAACCTATGCTAAACTTGGCGCCTCCCCAAAATAGAGACCTTCAAAAAGTTGAGATCCAGTCCTTCACCCGAATTCTTTGACACCAATTCCTATTAGCTTTGACGGCATCTAAGGGTGTTACAGAAAGAGCATAAAATTGCTAATTGATGAGTTTTATGGCAAATAGCAGATAGGTTCGACGGAGGGGATGACCAGTGCAGAGACAGAGGCTCAATGTAATGTGATAAAGAGTAAGATACCTTGATACAATTACAGCGGACGCCCGTATACTCGAAGTTCGTCACCTGCGAATTTGCATATTTGCAAATTATTTTCAACTATTTTTATTTTGTAATTACTTTTATTCTTTGTTTCATCTGGATTTCCTCCTCATTTTGTCATGGAAAACACATATTGAGTGTTGATCAGAATTTTCTGGGTTAAATCTTTTTTTTTCTTCAATGTGCTTTTGTTTTTCTTCAATGCATTTTCAATGGGCATCATTGGTCCCTATCCACCCACAATAGTGAGGGTCCACCGTGCACTAAGAACAGACACTAATACAAGATATGAGTGTATAAAACTAAGGGTGCAAGGATCACAATTTTCTGGCCGATCACCAATTCACGATTTTTAAAAAGCCTGACCTGCCGATCATGATTTTTGCTGATTCCAATTTTTTTTCATAACCAAGCATAAACCTTCAATGGTCCAATTTTGTTTTATTGTAAAACAATGAACAATACCTTGGAAACAATATAAACTGGTTGTTTTAACTCGGCGTGCAACGATCAATCCGCCGGGATCGGGTTCGACACCAAGTTTCTTAATTTTGGAGGATCTGGGATGGGCCGATCCTTTAAAATAAAATCAACCTCGTGCATTAATTGTATCTTATCAAGTTCTTCTCTAAATAAAAATGAAAACACAATAAGTCATCATACAGCAGAAGCCAACAATGGCTGACATTTTTTTAACCTCTGCGGAGGTAGATAAACCCTGATTACGATCCTGGACGATCAATCTGTACACCATTAAATAAACTATCTTTGTTTAAAACAAAGTCTCGTTATTGCTAAAGTACATTTATTCAACAAAATAATAACCACGTTTAAAATGCCACAAATGGCTGCAATTCTCTGGTTAAAGGTACTGATTTGAGTATCATTTTAGTTACCGGTAGTTGCTTTAACACGAGTGAAGCCCATCTGTAAGACTGTACTTAAATCTCGTCCGGTGTTCAACATTAATAAGTACACTCTCGAAGGATTTGTAACAAAACCTCTTACAGAGTCATTCTCTGGCATCCCACACTACACCCATACTACAAAACACTCCCACAAATGTGGGTCACTGATTCACACACACGCGCAACGTCTGGAATTCACATTAACACGCCCACGGGTAAAAAGGCTTTTCAATTCTGACAAAAAAAAAAAAATACTCGTGGTCGCCGAGAAATGGAATAAAGCTTTTCACACACTTTACTCGTTTATGTTCAGCAGTGTACATTTTAAAGATTGCACCATTTACGTGTGGATGTACAAACCCATGTCCGTTCACCGTTATCTTTAAACGCGACTGGCCATGTTTTTGTTTTTAATAATAGGAAGAACGTGCTTGAATTTCTCAGGTTGTAATGCTCGCTCTCTTAATGCTCTCGTGTGGCGTACCACCATGGTGTCTTCATAACAATTCGGGTTAACGAGATGTTTAAGTGGCTAAAGTGGCTAGCTGGCAGCCTAGCAAACAAAGAGCTCTAAATATAACAGGCAACATTTAGCCTGCTGGCGTTCGTTAGCACGGTGGGCGAAATGCCATCCTGCTTTACTAGCCTTTGAGCCATACAATCAATGAAAATAAGTGTGCACTGAAGGACATTTAACCAAAACACAGCCAGCTCGCTATACGGGTTAGCAATGCTACACCCAGCGGCTAGCTTCGATGGATGTCCAGCTTGTCTAGCCCGGAATGTCCAAAATCAACCGCGACGCAGTCACCTCAAAGCAATACTTACGCAACTTCCCCACAGCTAACAAAATGCTCAAAATAGACGGCTTACCATGCGAGCCGCCTCAGCCCAGGTCCTTTCCTTCTTTCTCTTTTGTTTGTCCTTCATTTCCTCCGCACTGGCCTGCCGTGACTACAAAGCGCCTTGAAGAAGAAGACGGTGGCGGTTTAGCTAGATGCTAACACGGCTACGATGTTCTCGGTTGGCTATGTGGAGCCTTAAAACAATACGAGTGCTTCTCGTGCTGTCGGCCCTTTACGACGCCAACCACGTCCGGGTGTATGTCGCTAGTGTGTAAAATACGTCGGTGGCTGTTACTAAATAAGCGCAACGCACATAGTGGCGATGCACCAGAAAGGCAGCGCGATTGTAGCCAAGGAAAGCAGTCTGTGCCTGTGGAGTGCTGCAGCGCAACAAGCCTCGCAGGAACGCGAATACCAGGTCAAAGGTCAGCAGCGCCAAAGCCCTGCAAAGAACCAATCGTTCAAACACGATATTTTATTTTTTCACGTCTATTCATGCAGCCTGGCCACCACAGCAAACACAAGCTTTATTGCATGCAATACTGTAGTCTTATAAAAGCAATAAGGATCATGACATACTGTATTATGGAATTTTTTTCATGTTTTTTTTAAACTGTCCTGTTCTATCGCTTAATCATGCAGAATGGAGGACCTGTGTATTTTCTTTTTTTTTTAATGCCAGACAGTTTTCAATATACTCCTCTCTGTGTCTGTTTTTGTTGCATTTCTTGGATCGATTGGTCACATTTTTTTTAAGTACAGCTTTCTCAACCACTCGTGAAGTAGGGCGAAAAACAGCAATTAAGGTACTTTAATGCTGTCGGATGTGGGCAAGGAGAGCCACAATTGTACTTTTACAGAAGAGGACAAACACTCAAAAGCACAAATCTAAAATGACAACACTCCTGAAGAGCTGCTGTATGTCACAAACTATCTCCAGACGCTCATATTGAACGACTCAGCCAACAACAGTCATCACTGACATCACTTTGTTGGAAAAAAAATCACACAAACAACACAGATACTACAGTATAAACAGTAATGACACTTTATAAAATTAGTTTATTTATTTTCATTTTTTCAATCTTTTATGTTTTTATATAATACAGTGCTAATACGTCGGTGGCTGTTACTAAATAAGCGCAACGCACATAGTGGCGATGCACCAGAAAGGCAGCGCGATTGTAGCCAAGGAAAGCAGTCTGTGCCTGTGGAGTGCTGCAGCGCAACAAGCCTTGCAGGAACGCGAATACCAGGTCAAAGGTCAGCAGCGCCAAAGCCCTGCAAAGAACCAATCGTTCAAACACGATATTTTATTTTTTCACGTCTATTCATGCAGCCTGGCCACCACAGCAAACACAAGCTTTATTGCATGCAATACTGTAGTCTTATAAAAGCAATAAGGATCATGACATACTGTATTATGGAATTTTTTTCATGTTTTTTTTAAACTGTCCTGTTCTATCGCTTAATCATGCAGAATGGAGGACCTGTGTATTTTCTTTTTTTTTAATGCCAGACAGTTTTCAATATACTCCTCTCTGTGTCTGTTTTTGTTGCATTTCTTGGATCGATTGGTCACATTTTTTTTAAGTACAGCTTTCTCAACCACTCGTGAAGTAGGGCGAAAAACAGCAATTAAGGTACTTTAATGCTGTCGGATGTGGGCAAGGAGAGCCACAATTGTACTTTTACAGAAGAGGACAAACACTCAAAAGCACAAATCTAAAATGACAACACTCCTGAAGAGCTGCTGTATGTCACAAACTATCTCCAGACGCTCATATTGAACGACTCAGCCAACAACAGTCATCACTGACATCACTTTGTTGGAAAAAAAATCACACAAACAACACAGATACTACAGTATAAACAGTAATGACACTTTATAAAATTAGTTTATTTATTTTCATTTTTTCAATCTTTTATGTTTTTATATAATACAGTGCTATTGTTGTTTATTAAAAACTTTGACCCCCAATGCTGAAAGAGATAAATGGTGTATTCCATCAAAGAAATGTAATGGATTGATGACTTTGTGGAAGTGAAATACAGCAGTGTCAAAAAAGTAAAATGATAACTAAATTAATTGATAAATAACTATTCTTTTCTACTTAAAATGAATACGAAGAAGTCCTTTCACATTGGAATTTGGCATACAGGAAGTCCAGATTTTTGAACCCTCTTCACTGCACATTCTACTCACCGGGATGCTGAATTTGTAATCTCGCTATCACAGCATGCATGTAAAAAAACAAGTGCAATTTTCTGGCAGCCGTTTGTTCATTGTGAGTAACACAGATACAGAAGGAAAACTTCAAATCGCCTGTCCCATTTTGTCCTTTCTGTTGCTTCACTTTACTTTATCGCCAACTCTCGTACTGCTCCATATCTCTGGGATGCATTTCTTGTCAAAGGAAGGAAGCTCTTTGAAGTTTTAGCATCGTAGACAAATGGCATCTGCTTCAAATCAACAGAAAATGTATCTCAATTAATACAGATGATATAACATGATGCAAAAAGAATAAAGGGGCGTGTAAATAAAGGAGAGGTAACATTAAAGGGTTATGCATGAATCAGTCGTGACTCGAAATGAGATGTGAATTCGTCGTTGTAAATGGATGCTAAATGAGAATATTTGGATTTGAATCTGAGCAAATGCTTTAATATTGTCACGTTGTCGCACAGACTGAATGGAAACTCAGTATGTGTGACGTTAGTACTAACTCTGGGGATTGCATATGCGTCATGTGAAGGCAGGCATGCTGCTTGAACACATTTTACTTTCATGAGCAATGTCGCACCAGAAGGAAAGGCAGGGGAGATGCTGCCACTTTTAAATACAGTAATTATGTCAGTGTGAAAACATTTTATATGGTGGCTTTAACTCCTTGACCTATCTCAAAAATGTCACTAATGACAGAGGCTGATTCCCATCAATATTCAAAAAGTTGCTGAATCCAACATTTGTACGCAAGCATTAGTTGCTCAGTGAGATACCACCTTAAGACGACCTAAAACACCAGTGCACTATGATAATGTCCTTGAAATCAAAATGCAGGGAAGGACAGTGTAAGTGGAAAAGAACTAACATTCCAAATTCCTTTCCACTTGTATAGACATTATCATTGTAATTTGAACAAAGCGTTTGTAAGGGCTGAAATCATGAGTAAAAAAACCTCAACAATACAAGCACTCTGTTTGCTCTGGTTAATAAACTCACTAATCTCTAAATAAAATTGTGCTCGAGCTCCTCTCAACAGATAAAGATGATGAATTTGCAGACTATTTTAGTGAAAAAGTACAAACCATCACATCAAATAGCACAAATCACAAAACCAGCCGGGAATAACCCAACTGCCATGTGAGAAATAGGGGAAACTGTTCAGTAGCTGAAACTAGCTGTCAACTAATCATCTGAATTTTTCAAAACTCATTTGGGCCTTTAGGGACTGCCTGGTGCCAGTCGGCACCTCGTTGGTGATCCCTGGTAGAGCGGCTCTTCCTACACAACTTCAAATACACATTAGTAAATAATTTATTTTTTAAACCAACCAAACGAACAAGAAATTACTGTTCTCAACCTGTCAGCACTGACGTAAGAATGAAAAAGTTTGTGGTCGGGCTTCACCCGGTCGTTTCAGTGAGCCCGGGGTGTGACGTCACACTCCCAGAATGCACGGCTTGCAGCGCGGCGCCAGCAGATCAGGCCCAGACTCGCTCGAATAAACATCTTCTAAAACCTTCATCTGTCCAAAATGCCCACGTGGAGGCCAATTGGAGCGTGGTGGAAGGTCGGGGTGGTGCGCCAGGCGGTAAGAAACGTCTGCTGTGTAAATGTTGACTTGAGTAGGACTTTTTAGCCAATTTGCTAAAGTGATACAGAGAGTTAGCTCCCGCAAGACAAACTCCGACACAACTTAGTGAAGCGGACGACTATTGTTATTAATTTGTCATTCTTGCTCGGTTAAACTTCGGACATTTACCCGCAGCCGTGGGAACAAATATGTATACCGATGTGGTGCTTATCGAGTAATCCACAAGTGTGAATTTAACTCAACATCCGCCACCGAAATTCACGAAGATAAGTTGGGCTAGCAGACAACTTTAGCCCCGGTCAGGTAAGTTGTGGTCACACATTCGCTCCAGCTTTGGAACTCGTAGCTTCAGACCAGCACCAAACATCTATAATGCCGCATATGTTTATTAAATAACCCATATCCTGTATCCTTCCAAATATTTGGCGATCGTTTTAAACAGTGTTGCGGACTCTTGACGGAGGGAAGCCAAGTGAACACGAACGTCGTTCTATGTGGCTCCACAGGATGGCGCTGTTGGTTGATTACGTCCTCGTAGTGATCGTTCACAAGCGTCACTTCTCCTAAATCTCGAAAAAAATCAAACAAATGCTGCCAGCCTGCCACTCCCTCCAAAAATATACTTGTTGCATTTGAGAAGTCGCGTAAGAGAAAGGTCCAAGAGATAAACTCTCAAGTAAATATTGTTAACCTGTGGGTTGAGAGTTATGGAATACAAGGCACCAAGTTTTGTGGAATTTAAAGACCAAATTCAATGTTTGCTTTACAGTACATTTAGGGCAAAGGTAGAGCATGAACTGGCGTGACGAAACCTGGGTTGCGAGCAGCTTTTGCCCAAACATTTACAGACAGCATATGGACCAATCTATTTCAGCAACTTGTTTATTTTCTGTCCTGACATACACGTGTTGTTAAATCAGAAATATTTACTGCTAGCTACCCATATTAGATTCTTATGCTGTTTTTAAGTACCATTACAGGAAAATTAGCTCAAGTTGTATTTTGAGCTGACATTTACAAGGCCTAGCTAGCTGTAGTCAAACTTTTTAAAGACTTTTTGTCAACTCAAGCACCTTATCCAGGGTCAATCGTTATTGCTTGAGGATCTAGGCTGCATAGAAGTTCACTACTCAATGGTTGAAATGGTACTCAGACCTTTGGGCTAATTGTTAGTTTTCCATCTACTGCAGGAATGAGTCGAACTCTGGTTGAAGTAGTCTTTCCTTTCTTGTTTATGTGCAACATGCAGGGTTGACCCTCCACTGTTTAATTCCCTGGATTTGTACTCCTTTGTCTTCCAATTGCTAGCATTTGTGTATGCGGTGTGCGTCTGTATTTGAGTTTTATTTGGGAAATGGTTACATAATGTTTTCATGACATGTTCTTTCATTTTAATCTGCTATTTATGTATTGGAATGCATGAGGAAATCTAGAAATCGAATGGGATTTGACATGGCCATCTAGACTGTATATTTCTGGTTTAATTTGATTTATGACAGTCTGCTGTCCATAGTGTGCTCATATCTTCTGCAATATTACAAGAGATGAGAGATGGGACTCTAGCGGGTACTGCCTGTTGTTTGTTATTATGCATGCTTTTTACTCAGTCATCTCACTTGAATTCAGGTAATGTAATTTGCTCAATATGGCAATCTCTTGTTTATCTTTCAGGTCTTTTGAGATGTTGAGCTTCCTCTGCTGAACACCAACGGACTCCGCAGCGAAAGAAACTGTAGTAATTGCAGCCCTCTTGGGTTGCTATGGAAGGTGCTGTCACTGAAACCAAGCGCTGGACACAGGCCTGTCCCACCAAGGCAGGACAGACCACACGTCATTTCCACAAGAGATCATTAAATAGTCAACAAACTGCACTTAGTATTAATGCAAACACACAGAGATAACACAACAGTCTAGGACCAAAGAGTGGATGGCCAGCTAGCTGGAGAATCCTCATGAGTGTTGCTTGTGTGTGCTCCTACTCACTCAGTTCTTCTCCAGCGACACAACCAGCAACCTCCCCCGTGGGACCATGTTCCACCAGCAGGAACAACTGAAGGGGCAGCTGCAGGATAGCCACATAGCCAACAGGCAGCTGGGTTTTCACTGCCAGGAGTGTGGGAAGCAATACAACACTCAGCTGGGATATAGGCGGCATCTAGTGGAAGCTCACAGTGCTGGCGCGGGCCTGTCCTGCTCGGAAGGGGCACCGTCGCTGCTGGAGCACCTGGGTGGTGGCCATATTGACAGGCCTCCATCAGCAGAGGGCAACAACAATGCTGTTGTGGCGGTGAGAGAGAGGAAATATTCCTGCGAGCGATGTGACCGCCGTTTTTACACCCGGAAGGATGTACGTCGCCATGCTGTGGTGCACACTGGACGCCGTGACTTCTTGTGTCCTCGCTGTGCTCAGCGCTTTGGCCGCAGAGACCACTTGACGCGACACTTGAAGAAGAGCCATGCGCACGATGCAGGATTGATACCACTGGTGACAGCCAGCACTCCTGTGGCGACATCCACGACAACCACCCAGTGTCCCGTCAAGGAATCCAGCCCTTTAGCCTCGGACAGAAGCTCCTCCACCTCCAAGGAACCTGTGGAGACTTTCACCAGGGACATGTTCAACTCCTACCCCATTACCAGTCCAGTCCCCGGGATGAGTCACCCACATGGCCTCATGCAGGTCTCTCTGTCCTCAAGCATGGGAGTCAGTCGGCACATGCCCCCGCCGTCTCCTCACAACCACCACCATCATCACTTGCAGCCTCTGTCGGCGCCTCAGCAGCAGTCGTACAGCAACGTGCCCAGGTACCAACAAGGATCTACCTCATATCCTCGCACTGACATGGACAGTTTCCTGCTGGATCTGCAGGGTGCCCCTCCTCCCCACCTCAGCTCAGTCAACTCTTCTACCTCTACGTCCACCTCTCCTCAAAGGGAGATGCTTGCTGAAGGGATTGCTGTCGGCAGCGATCCCCACCTAGTGCCCAGGAATGCTGAGCTTTCCTGCACTACTAACATGGAACTTGGGCCACTATTGGGCTTCTTGCCTTTCAGCCTGCCGCCGTACAGCTCTCATGTAGGAATGGGCGGGTTGATGATGGGTTACCCTCCTTCCACCACCGCCACCACCTCGCCAACCTCTTCTACTGGGTTATCCTCCCAGTCATCCGGGCCTTTCACCTTCTTCCAGCCTCCTCAGGCTCATGTGCCCCAGGGGTCTGTAGCCCACAACCATAGCCAACTACCTCAGGCATACAGCACTTCTGCTGTCAGCACTTCTAGCTCCTTACCTCATTACTACCAAGCCTTTCAGCAATAAGCAGTTGTGTGTTCTCAAACTCGTCTTCACAAATGCGTGTTTTTCCTGTCAAAGGTCAAATGGCATCTTTATCCATACGTATATGTGTCCTGACTTTTGTTACTGCGATAGATTATTCTTGAACACAACAAATCACCTCATCAGTATTACTGTATCTCGTTATTTAAAAAAAACAAAACAAAAAAAAAAAACACTTGAATGCACAAATGTTGGCTATCTCACTACAACCAACAAGAGTAATTCTTTCAAATCTCCGAACAACAGTTAATGCACTTGATTCCGCTCTCACAACTATGTGGTGACGACCTGGTTTGACGAAACGAAACATGTAGCGCACACTTACACATGTCACACGTGTATAGACACCTTGAAGCACTGCGTTCAAAGAGGACCCACCAGCATAGTGACATAACCGCCATGGAATGCTCTACCCTTTGTTACCATGTGTTTCTGTATCACTCATTTAGAATGCACTTAAGTTTAGTTTTCATCATAACATACCTTTTTATTTTTCAATGGCTTCAAGGCAATTGGCGTTTGTGATGGATAAGCAGTTTCAAAACTATTTCGATTCTCTGCAGACTCAGGTTTGTTTTTGTGACAATTGTCTGTTCGTTACAATGGTGACTATTTGGCTCAAAATACCATTGAATATACACTGAGCAGCCAGAACATTATAATCACCTGCGCAATAAATTGATATCCAATATTGGAGCTGCGTCCTGCCTTTACAAAAAAAAAAAAGGCGAGAGTAATGATCAACTGAGATAAATTGTGTGTTGCTTCGTCGTGAGAGCTGTGTCTGAACTGAACGTTATCTTTGTCATGGTAGAATGTTTGATGCAGCGCTTGTATTGGATATCATGTGGTTGTAGCATGACTACATTCTTATCCAAAATGTCTTACAGGGAATGTAGTCGGTCACTGTGCAAATCAGGAAACTCACCTCAGGAGCTTGACTGATACTTAAAATAAAATGCAGTTTCTTTCTTGGGGTAATGATAATCTTGTTGTTCATCCAGGCCGGTGTACTCTCAGGGAATTGAATCGCTAGCTACTGGACTGTTCAGGTTGTCTGAGAAGACGTTTAGCTCCTCATCTGAGCAAGCTTCATCAGTTGATGCTCAAGGCTTACTTTGTAGATAGGACAACACAAGATAACTGACAGATGTTGCACAGTGCCCTTCTGGCATTTGTTTTTTTAGAAATCCATTTTCTGTAGTCCCTTAGTGGCAAGAATTCATTTTACTCCCGCAAAAAAATTGAAGACGTCTACGGTGATGTTTTGTCAACTCGTTGCTGCTTTCAAATGTTGCTTCCTATTTGTTTCCAGGGTGTCCCAAATCATGTACCGTAGTTAGGAGATGCATACCAGAGATTGATTAGCTGAAGTACTAATCAGAAATTGGTCCAATGAGCTCAGTTTTTCAGCAAGGATTTATGGGTAAAGTGTGAAAATGAAAGTCAAATGCAATAGTAAAACATGATTTTCTCTTGATTGTTGACAGAACACATTTCTCAACAATGTGTGGTGTCATGTATGTCCACAAGTTTAAATACATTTGTGATAATGAGAAAATTATTCCACCGCTGCGGCGTTTAAAGGAACCAGCAAACCTTTATAGTCACCGATAACCGTTTCAGTCATCGTGTGAGGTGGAATGGCATAATGGAGAAACATTTTTTTCTGACTCCATGTCATTCACATCAATTACAATTGCCATGGGAGGAGTTATTGCAGCCCGAAGTATAAAGAACAAATTTTGTTCCCCCCCCAATTCCCTCACCCCCAAAACGGTTGGCTTTCATAGCCAATTGTACTTGTGGAAACTTGGATGTTCTGAAGTGTCCAAACAGTTTTTTTCCTCATAAACGTACCGGGATGTTTTTCATATAAAGTGCCAAGACTTAAAGCTCCAAGTTTGAAACATTTTCCCCTGCAACTTCCATTTTGATCTGTTGAATGGTACTAGCATTGGCCTTGAGTCTATTTGCCATTTGTATATGTTTTGAGGCAAACTATTGCGCTTAAACCTAGTGAGGCGACCTGGGAAAATTTTTAAAAAGTGTAATTTAGAAACTTAGCTCTTCTGGATATGAGCAACTATGATCATTGCTGTTTTGACTTAGCACGTCAAAACTATTCTAGAATATGTGTTGCCTTTTCTCCTACTATCCATGACCCTGTCGGCCACTTTTTCCTTTGGCATATGGCTGGCTGGCTCTCAAGAGCTTCGAATGAAATTGGGACTAAAACCCCACCCCCTCATCTTGAAGACTATTGCAATCCATCCCTTTTATACTCTAATCACACGGTCAAGATTAATGGATCCCAACCGGGATTCCAGTAGTGAGAATTCCCTTCACGAACATTGCCACAAGTTGCAACGACTGTTGTGATACTGGAATGAAGGCATGCAAAGAGATAATGCTATCTCTTTGAAATCCATTAACTCTGCTGATTGACTGTTCCACTGGCATTGTCACGAGCCTCACTGTTGCATTGCACCAATGTCAAAATGCTACTGTTGTGTGTGTCTCTCTCTCAAAGAGTGTCTAATCTCTTGACAGGGTTAAAGCACTTATGACATTTCTGAAGAAAAAAAAAAGGTTTATACCTCAAACACAGAAATAAGGGTTTCTGTTTTTCCTTTATAGTTCTAGTTGTTTTGGCGCTTTTTCCATTTAGTTTTAAACTTTTGATGGTAGCGTTTATGAGTTAACTCTTAATATAGTGGCAGACATTGATTATTATATAATAAACATTCTACCTCTATCTTGTCATATCCTTCTGCAATATCATTAGAAAATGTTGAAAGCTGTAAGAAATTTTACCACTGAAAAAGATTGTGTTGAAATTTAACTTTGAAGGACAGGCTACACACTCTGATCAGAGGTGTAGTCCATTGAATCGAGCATTGTTCTGTGTACTGGCCTTTAATGATATTTCAACTTATTTACTACCTCAGAAGTGACAGGCAACTGCTTATCTAACTGCAGAGAAAGTGTCTAGGATTTAATGTTTTGCTTGCTCTAGCTCTATAGTGTAATGAGAGCACCTCATCGCGTAATATCAAGTGCAGTCCGTTTTCTGCTCGACTGATGTCAAGTACCGCGCCAGCCTGTAAATATAATTGTTACATGTAGGATAGCAGGCAGGATTCGGATACTTTGGATTCACAATGGGCAACTCCTGAAATGAACATCAATTGCCTCTTATGTTACACATCCTGAACTGAATCACTTTCAGTATTTTTGTGTGAGATAAAGGACCCCCGAATATTTTCTGATGTGACAAAAACGATAAATGCTTCTTAATAGGGTTGGGTTGTATTTGGCATTTTAACAAAAGACATTCAGCTAAATCATTCTTATGTTTTGCTGTTCTGAATGTACATCCTGAAAGCTAAAAACAACTGTTAAAAAAGCTTCTCACGCTGTCCTTGCAGGAAAACTTACGACATCTCATGTCAATATGAACATTGATGCATCCGAATTAGACTAATATACTCCAGACGTAGCAAAAGAAAACAACCCGGTTTTGGTTCAAGTTACTGTACTTACAAAATGCAAGGATTTCATGTATTATGTAATGTCAGTATGTAACATTTTAAGCCTGTCCACATTGTGTATGACATGTTTCACTGTGGTCCAGGGTCAAATATGTGTAAACAACTTTGAACCTGTGTTTACTTTCTCCTGACTATGTAAAAACACAAGCAAGACCCCATTTTCCATCTGTAATTGTGGAATACTGTTAGTACTCTTTGGAACACTAATAGGCTGGCTGTGAACCAAGCGCTCTCATTTTTTTTTCTTAGTTTGCATTATCACATCATAGCAATTAAGACCACGAAGGCAAGGTTAATTGTTATTTTCTTGTCTAAGCAAAACAAAATAAATATGTCCTGTAGAATTACTCAAAGTTGCAGTGGTTTTAAATTGGAACTGGAACTCAGGAAGGTTGTCGAATAAACTGATTATGGACAAAATAGTGGGGTGGGACAGAGTTGTTTTGCACAAAACATAATTGAAAAATAACATGTACACCTACCATTAACTAGAATGTCTCTGGAGTAAAAGTAACTCAAAGTAACTAAAGAATCCTAATTGAGAATGTTACACCATCATACAAATTTTGACGTAATTTATAAATAATGAGGGATTTTAATGAGTTTTTAAAAAAGTCGTGTGGTATGGACTTCCACGCAACCCTAATGAGGACAAGTACTGTAGTCAATGGATGTATTTTAATTTGGCAGAAATTTCATTCATCCATCCATTTTCAACACTGCTTATCCTGAATAGGGTCACAGGGTGTCCTGGAGTTTATCCCAGGTGACTTCGGGCAGAAGGCAGACTACACCCCGAACTGATCACCAGTCATTCTCGGCACATTTAGAGACAACCAACCATTCACACTCACATCCACACCGTGACTGAGTGGGAACTGATCCCATGCTGCCCCGCTCACAAGTCAGGTGAGTGTACCACTACACCATTAGCAAATTGGCAGAAATTTCATTTTCAATTCATGAAAAGCAAAGGTGGTAAAAGTACTCACTCACACTCATATTTAAGTATGGGTACTCATGGGAAAAAACCCTAAAATGTACTAAAAATACAAACTCTAGGTACTGTACTTAGGTACAAAACAAATCTACATCCAGTTCCGGTTTCGATAATTTTGCACACACAAAAAAACTGCTTTATTCCTCTATGTCACTTCAATTTCTTTTTGTAACGTGTCTGCAAAGTCTGAAGGAGTAATTAGCCTGTTTTGACAAAAATACTACAGCTAAGTTCGAATATATGGACTAAATGAAAAGGCTGTCCGAAATTGAAATACTCGGGTAGTGTTCGGCCACCTGAAAAGTGTACGTAAGTACAGTAACGAGGTAGTGGTACTAAGTTGTTTACCACCAAAGCAGAAACGGTAGTAGTTCATACTCCGGAGCAGCAGGTGGCGGTATTTGCGTGACGGGGCTGTTGTAGAGCACAAGACCATCCCGGAAGGTGAGAGGGGGCGTCTCTGCTGGGTGCTGTGGAAGTGACATTATGCTGCCTGTGGCGTTATTTTATGTTTAGGGCATTACATTCGAACATAGCGACTCCCGCTGACTTTAGTGTATTTGACAGCGCCGTGCACTGAACGTGAAAAATAGATTTGTCTATATCTGTGTTTCTGGACGTGCGCGCTAACGTCACTTTTTCCATTTATCCATTGAAGTCACGGCTAAGAGATCAGGATCGAGGATGCAAGTGGATTATTTGTGAAGAGCGAGCCCTATTCACGGTAAGACTAAGTGGTAATGCAGAACTGTTAATTGCCATCAGACGCAAATTAAGTTGTTGCTGGTCACGGCCTGCCCTCTAAACATTCACTGCGTTGACATGTTAGTTGGGCCTCATAAAGTAACCCCTAATTACGTAACGACAATATTTCACACCTGTGTGATTTTAAACAAAACATCAGATGTGTCAGAACGTGTTAGGCTTTTTCATTTCTGCTCTGGTTGCACGACCAGCTCTTTGATTGTCCAAAGGTATCGCGTTAGGCATATTCATATTTATAGGCGTCATTTATAGTAATTTTGCTTCTTTTTGTGACGCTGCTTATACGCTTTTAACTCTGTCATCAGGCCAGACTCCACACGCAAAATTGAAGTCAAGCCAGCGGCTACAGCGATCGTTAATAGTTAATACTAACCCTTACGGTAATCAGCCTCCAGCGAACGGCGTTGGCCACCTTCAAAATAAAACTGTTCTACCCTTGCATGCACGTTAGTGTATAAAATAACTTCTCAGCGGTCAGGTAACGATGAGTCAATCCAGGGAAAATGTCAACTGTTTCAGACTCGCACTAAGAAAGGTTGAGATAGAAATAAAAGTTAACAGTGACTCTGCATCGTTGATTAAAAATTACACCTGATTTTTAAAAAATCATTTAAAATGAATTTTCGTTATCAGACTAGTCCTAGGGAACACTAGGCCACACTTGTTATTCAACCACAGTACTGTACTTTCATTAGGATCTGATGTTGAATTTCAAAATTAGAAAAAAACTAAAATCCGCAATTTTGAGTTTACACCGAAATTAAAAATTCAGTTTTCGTTATTCCGCAACCAGACCAGGTCTAGAGCACACTAGGCCACCGACGGTATTCAACGAAAATACTTTTGTTAAAATATGATGTTGCATTCCAAAATAAAAGTCCTCTAAAATCTGCAATTTTGACCTTTACACCTGACTTAAACAATTATCAAAAATTCAGTTTTCATCATCCTGCAACCAGACCAGGTCTAGGGCACACTAAGCTACCCTAGTTATCTTGTTATCCAACGACAGTACTTTCATTAGGGTCTGATGTTGCATTTTAAACTAAAATGCCTTTGAAATCTACAATTTTGACCTTGACCCTGATTTAAAAATAAATAAATAAATAAAAATCAATGTTCCTTATCTCACAATCAGACCAGGTCTGGGGCACACGAGGCCACACCTGGTATACATTTCTATTAAATTAACCTCAATTCCAAGGTAATTCCCATGGAAAGTTTCCTATTTGGAATACTGTATTTCTCAAATCTCCTATCTTAACTTGCCATGGAAAGTTACAGGAAACGTTCCCGAAATGTACACATCCCTTTGCTTTCCCAGGAACAAGAGATCAAACTTGCATTTCCTCTCGTTTCAAGTATTTTCAATACAACAATACAATACAATACAATACAAATGATTCCTGCAAGTTAGTTTGTATTGCTTCTCCTCCACCCAGTGCCATGTCTCTGGTTTTTCCACGGCCCAACACCAACGCAGTCCACAGCAAGAAGGATAAGAGACTAATGGCGGAAGTGAATGCATCGCCACTCAAGCATTTTGTCACCGCGAAGAAGAAGATTAATGGGATCTTTGAACAGTTAGGGGCCTATATTAAGGAGAGTGCATCATTTCTGGAAGGTAACTTTGCTTATGTTATAATTTTAGGACCACAATTGCTGCTTGCATGATTAAAAAAATTATCCAAACAAATTTGACACACACACACACACACACACACACACACACACACACACACACACACACACCCCAAACGATTTTAATTTTACCCAAAGTAGGCTAATAATGAATAGTTTTAGTGTTCATTTTGCTTGAAATAGAAAAAGCTTTACACATGTTTTGGAGTTGTGTCTTGCACAACTGAATAACATTATTCATTGCTCACTCTGCTAGATGCTCACAAAAATGAAGAACTGGATCCAGTCACTACGGAAGAACAGGTGCAGGAGGTTCGAAGTTACCTCACCAAGGTAGCAGGCATTGGAGAAGTGCTAGCGCGAAGGCATATGAAGGTGGTGTTCTTTGGGAGGTATGTTCCTCTTTTCAAAAGTTCACATGACATTTTGCTTCAGGTGTTTAAAGTAAGGCTCCACTTGCAACTCGGGATTCAAATTCAAATATCGATCTCAGAAGTGTGAAGCGGATGTGCTAACTATTCGACCACTGTGTCACTCTCTTATTGTTGTTGTTATTATTCTTGTTGTAATAATGTGGAAAACAATATGGAAATGATTCGCTCATGTTCTCTGTTATTTAGCGCGAGTTAAACTCTGGTCGCTTTTTTAAGAAAAAGCCATTAGGGTATTTGGAAAAGTCACTTAAGATAGTGACCAAATCGCTATGTTGGCAACATTAACTACAACAACAACATTAAATTGCCTTTTTTATAATTGTGAATTTTCAAGTATTCTCAACATTTGTCTTGGCATGTGTGTACTATAATTAAGAATTTCGTAGCACGGAAGGTTTTTTTTAACCTTTAAGTTTTTATGCTCTAGGACCAGTAATGGGAAAAGCTCAGTCATCAATGCCATGCTGTGTGACAAAGTCCTGCCTTCTGGTATTGGCCACACCACAAACTGTTTCCTGAGGGTGGAGGGAACGGACGGCAATGAGGCTTTCATTCTGACTGAAGGCTCTGAGGAGAGGAAGAGCATTAAGGTTGGTCAAACTGAGTGCTTTTTTAATGCAAGCGGGCATTACGAGCAAACTGCCCTCACGCAAGGATACTCACTCTTGTGTCAACACTTCCAGACGGTCAACCAACTGGCCCATGCGCTCCACCAGGATGAGGATCTGGAGGCTGGGAGCTTGGTCTGTGTCATGTGGCCTAAAGCCAAGTGTGCTTTGCTCAGGGATGATCTGGTCTTGTTGGACAGGTCAGGCATATATTGTAGATATACCTTTACATTACACAGCTAATTTACATGACACTAGAATGTAAGCACCAACAATGTTTTGGGGAAGCCACCACTGCTGATATACGAAAATGTGAAATTTGTTCTCAAAGCAAAATAGATCTACACACCAACTATGCATCAATTTAACCTTATGCTTTTTATTTATTTTTTTTAAATAATAAATTCAGCCCAGGTATTGATGTGACCACAGAACTCGACAGCTGGATCGACAAATTCTGCTTGGATGCAGATGTGTTTGTCCTTGTGGCAAACTCTGAGTCGACGCTGATGCAGACGGTGAGATGCGACCATTTTCGATTACGTATCCTCTTCAGAGTCACTGGTTAACTTTAGCCTCTCCCAGTTGACTTAGGGCGAGAGGTGTTGAGCACTATGGACTGGTCAACAGTCAATTGTAAAGTAAAGCCACATAGACAAACAAAATGGCCCTTCCCATTCACACAAACTTCTCATGAAAAGGTCAAAGTAGAGACTCAAACCCAAAATTATTGAACGATAGGCAGGCATGCTAATCACATAGTCCGCTGTGCTGCCCGGTTTCCGGCTAATGGGGTCCAGCTGCTTTTGAATCCATGTTGCATTGACATGCTCATGATTTCAAGCGTGTCAACTGTGTGTCTGCAGGAGAAGTCGTTTTTCCACAAAGTCAATGAACGACTTTCCAGTCCGAACATCTTCATACTTAATAACCGTTGGGATGCCTCAGCCTCAGAGCCTGAATACATGGATGAGGTTCGTTTCGTTTACTTGTGTTATAATCATTCTGTATGTATACTGTACATGAACTCGGGTACATTATTCATACTGGCAGCGATAAACAAAATAAATAAAAACAATACGGCTTCTCAAGTCATCCCCAAATTGCCAAATCTGTTTTTTTTCCAGGTGCGGAGACAACATATGGATCGCTGTACCAATTTCCTCGTGCATGAGTTAGGTGTTGTGGACCAAGCTCAGGCCAGCGACCGCATCTTCTTCGTCTCTGCCAAGGAGGTTCTCCAGGCACGTGTGCAGAAAGCTCAAGGAATGCCTGAAACAGGTGAGAGTCGACAATCACTCACAAATCACTCATGAAAGGTTCGTGGGAATTTCCCGACATTTGCTTAAAGATCAAGAGTGAATTAAGCTTGGCCAACCATCTTTAGAGTAATACTTTGAGCTAAAACAATTTCAAGCAATTGTGTAATGTGCATGTTTTTTTTTCCTTCTCATCACGTAACAAAGTTCAGTAGATAGTACAGTCATCAATTCCAAAACATTTTCCTCAAAAGCCATTCTCAGTGCCAAATTGTTTTATTTCTAATTATATTTCAGGTGGGGCACTTGCTGAGGGATTTCAAGCTCGAATGTTTGAGTTTCAGAACTTTGAGAGGCGATTTGAGGTAAGGCTAAAATGTGGAACCCCTGTGAATCATTTCTTCAGGGCAATTTTTGAGGCATATTTTACATTTGGTGCCCATTACTGTTTGTGTGCTGACATTTATTTGCCGATGCAACTGCTCTGTTGTAGGAGTGCATCTCTCAGTCAGCGGTGAAGACAAAGTTTGAGCAGCATACCGTGCGGGCCAAGCAGATCTCTGAAGCTTTGCGCCACATCATGGATGCTGTACACATTGCTGCACAAGAGCAGAGGTCCGTATGGCTTTTAAGCTTTACATCAGTAATTTTAGAATTTTGATGGTAGCTATTTGACCTTTGTTTAATTGTAAAAGATAGTATTGGTTGCGTAACAACGCAAACTTGTGCGGTGTTCTCTTGAAACTAACACAAAAAACGCTTAAATATCCTCTTCTGCTCTGAATTGTGTATGTTTATAGGGTCTACTGTCTTGAGACCAAAGAGGACCGTCAGGACCGACTGGAGTTTATAGACAAGCAGTTGGACCTGCTGACTATGGACTGTAAGGCCAGGATCAAGAAAATCACAGAAGAGGTGGAGAGACAGGTGAGCATGAACATATTCCCAACACTTTGGGTTGCATGGAAACGTCTCAAGCAGTGAACCGAGTTTGTCTTTGTACGTTTATGTTGAAGTTGTTTCCGAAGAACAAACACTATTATTCCAATGGCAAGTGTCTGTTTTTCATGGAGTAGAAGTAATATGACCCACATTCACTGCTTCTCTCCAGGTTTCTAATTGCATGGCGGAAGAAATCAGGAAGCTCCATGTGCTGGTGGATGATTTTCACATGGACTTCCACCCATCACAAGTGGTTCTCAAGGTCTACAAGAAAGTGAGTTTCAGGACGTTTTCAACACAGTTCTGAATTGTTGTCCCTGAAAAAAAGAGAGGATGATTTGTCCCTTGTCTGCTGTGTCTCTTTCTTTTAGCAATTATAGGGCAGGACATTAGATGGTTGTCGGATGCAGCTAGAACACCCCACCCCCTCTGCATTGATAAAAATGTTGACAATTTTGAATATTGCTCTCCTCCACACTGTTCAGTGTGGTGCTAATTGTGAAAGTTTTCCATTTCATTTGCTAGGAGCTCCACCGCCACATAGAAGAGTGTCTGGGCAAGAACATGTCAGAGAGGTGCTCCACCACAATCACCACCGCTCTTCAGACCACACAGGCAGATATGATCGGTAATTGTCACCCCCTAGCATAAAATTTAGCTTTGACCTGAACTATTTAATTGAATTTTATTAGGTTTGCATTTTCCATGTTTTTGCTCTATACCAAGTCATGAGCATGTTCCCCGAAGTGCTCAAAAATGGCCATTAAACCTGTTGTTGAGTTTTGAGGAAATGTTTTTTCAGTACTGCAATTTCTTTAGTGTACTATTTTTGCAACATTGCCCAGATTTGTGAACAGCGAAGGGAGTTTTTTTGGAGTTTGTATGACCGAGAAAAGAGCACTATAGTGTATGTGAAGCTGTCATACTGCACATTTTATACACGAGGATGCCTGGCATATGAACCGCATCAGTGAAATTGTTCATTTTTGTGTGTCATGTAGAAGGTCTGAAGCCTCTTCTACCCAACCCAGCCAGAGAGCAGGTGGACAAGCTGGTTCCTCGCCAGTGTTTCAGTCTTAGTTATGACCTGGCTTGTGACAAGCTTTGCAGTGACTTCCAGGAAGATATCAGCTTTCACTTCTCTTTGGGCTGGACAATGTTGGTCAACCGCTTTTTGGGGCCCAAGAACACTCGACGAGCCCTCATGGGCTACAGTGACCAGGTAACAACCTACATATGTAACATGCGTTTGATGTTGCGCACACACGATGGTTTGGATGAACGATTGCTGCCTTTACATTTAAGATTTAATGGTTCCAATTTACAAACTTTTCATAATTTGCAATAAATAGAACAAAAACTGTTTTAACTGCATGCTATGTGTTTTCCCCACATTTTGAGTTTTCGTACAATAATATTGGCTATTGATGATCCTTTAAAAAAATCACACACATGGAGTTGCAGCAGAAGGTAAGTTAAGATAAAATAACTATGAACATTCAAACAAGAAAACCATCTACATCCTGTCAAAAAAGCTAAACGTTTCAAAATGTAATTTCCATTCGATTTTCTGATGCATTTTTGATATAATTTACAAGGTGAATGGTGCATTCCAGTTCCCACTGCTGGGCAGATTAAAAAAAAAAGCTCTGGACTTTAGCCATTATGTTCAAAGTCATCATTCAATCAAAGGGTTGGCCTGCAGGTGGCGCACTTTCCAAAGTATCATCTGCCACGGAATGCAAGAATGCACTATTCGGAGTCATGTCTCCTTAATTATCCCCACTGGATGGCAGTGAAGACTAATCTTTTGCCATTTTATGGCTTTCTCTCAGGCACTGAAAGTCATGGCAATGAGAGACCGATGTCATCGTGGTAATAATTTACTTCACAGTTTATAAAAATGATACTATGGTCTCCTCATTTGAGGAATAAGAAGAAAATACTTTCTAACAAATTTCATCTGTGCTGTATGTTGCACATGTAGCAAATTTGACAATAAACTTGACTTGAACTTGATCTTAAACTTGAAGGTATTTCCTGTGGTGACACCGTAGACTTGCTGCGGTATGACAGTTCAGGCCTCCTGAATAGTCTGTTTTGGTCTGACTGCTGGAAGAATCATTTGGGAAAGCGGTAGAAATTGGGATTTAGTAAATCCTATGATCACCACATCTTTTCAAGCAACCAGCTGACCTTGTTGTAGAGGATATTACATTCAGCCATCAGTTTTCTAAAAAGCTTGGCAAATGTAATTAGTTCTTTTTTTTCAATGAAGGCTGCTCATACATTGCCGCATCAAGATGTCCTATTTGGATCCATCTTGACACGGCACTATTGATTTGAAAGCCCCTTTTGATTTAGTCCAAGCAAAGTATTATTACTGGTAGTTAAATAAAGCGGACACACATATTTTCAGTTTAATATTTGTTTCCACAACTAAAACATTCAACCTTTTGACACCTTCAAAGTTCCTTCTGTGAGCATGGAGTCAATTGTCATCTCGGAACCAACTTGTTAAACCCGTGAATTCTGCTCTTCCAGATCCCTCGAACTTTGGCACTTACTCCTGTCAGCGCCAGCATGCCTCCATTCCCACAAAACTCCATGACCCAGGAGGAGCTCATGGTCTCTATGGTGACCGGACTTGCCTCCCTCACCTCCCGGACCTCCATGGGTGTCCTTGTAGTTGGTGGTGTGGTGAGGACACATTCCCGCAGAACAAATTTGAATGATTTACAACCAGCACACTGAGCGAGTAACTGAACGCTAAAAGTGGTTCTAATTTCCTCGGTTAATAGTTTCAACTTTAAACCATTAATCAAGGCGATTATAAACTGATTTATTCTAAGTAAAACTGTGATCTCAAAAGTACTTGCACTGAATTTTCAGTGCACCTTCAACCATTGCTGCACCCGTAAAAGACAGCTAAGATAGCATGTAAACAATGTACGCTAGCTACATTCCAACAATTATGATGACGAATGACTTATCAAGTGTTGCTGTCCACTGCAAAAACAATGAACATTTGAGCACAGAATTTTAAAACCGTGTCACAATGGCTCTGGCGGTGTGTGCAGATCTGGAAGGCTGTGGGCTGGCGGCTGATTGCTCTGTCTGTGGGTCTCTACGGGCTCCTCTTTATCTATGAGCGCCTCACCTGGACGACAAAGGCCAAAGAGCGTGCGTTCAAGAGACAGTTTGTCGACTACGCCAGTGAGAAGTTGCAGCTCATCGTCAGCTACACTGGATCCAACTGCAGTCACCAGGTCCAGCAGTGAGTGTTTCCACACTGTTTCAACCTGTGGTTTCAGTCATGTTTTTTTAAAATTTTTAAATAACCATTTTGTGGTCTTGTTTGTGGCGTGTGTGCACATCAGAGAGTTGGCTGGGGTGTTTGCTCAGCTCTGCCAGCAGGTAGACGTGACTCGGCAGAATCTTGAAGATGAGATCACTGATATGAACGGCAAGATTGAGCTGCTGGATGCCATGCAGAGCAAAGCTAAGCTGCTACGGTAAGAAGCTCACCTCAGTCTGCGTACATGCGAAACACTCGAGGAGGTGAGATGGGCAGTGGCACATTTACATGAGACGTCTGACTTCATCAGCGTTGTAAAAAGAAGGTGAAAGGTGTCGTGTAGTTCTTGATCCTTGGAGTCTTTTGATCAAATAATCCTGATGTTAAGACACTTTGGAACTGTTTGATTCCTGTATTTTGCCATAAAGTTTGGATGATAAATTGTGACTTTTTATCTAGCTATTTTTGCCTGCGGCGTAAACAATGATGCTGCTTATTTGCAGATATTTTTTCTTCCCCCCCATCAGAGGAGCGTTAAACTCTCCTCAAAGCTTAGCTTTCCTTTGATTAGCCAAAGCCATGTTGACTGTTATGAAGGGTTAACCGTGCATGTTTTAAAATCAAATCTGCACACATTGAAGCTTTCCAAATGTCTCCCTGAACGTGCAGCGTTCAGTTCAGCAGGTGGCTTACAGTTCACCAAAAATGAGAGGCAAAGTGTTCTTGCGTCAAGCTGTTTTTCCCTCCCAGTTGAAGTTCTGTGCAACTGACTTAACATTCAACGAAAGACAATTCCATGTCACGTATTTAAGCACCATCGTTAGCATCAATTCATTCTAAACCGTTGTGTCATTCCGTGTGCATGTGTGTCTTAGGAACAAGGCGGGCTGGCTGGACAGTGAGCTCAACATGTTTACCCAGCAGTACCTTCACCAAAGCAAGTGAAAGTGACACTGCAGCCACTTGAGAAAGTGGACAATAGAATCCGGGAATATTTGGGCATATCTAATAATATTTTATTTTCCTCTTTGTCTCTCTCTGTGTAACAATGGGTGGCAATCTGATTATTTATTGAGATATACAGTGCATCCAAACCACTAAAATGGCAGTGTGAATATGAAAAGAGTTGTAGTTGGCAAATGTGTTGCTGTTTTTCCCCCTCTGTAAATACGTGTTGAGAAACATGCAGATAAGTTATTTGAAGAATTGCGACTGCAGCTTGGAACACCACCAGTAGGTCGTCCAAAATGTAAATAATGAGACAGAGTGAGGAAAATGAAACCTGTTGAATTCTGTGAGGGATGAAAACACAAAGAGAGGGTGCCCTGTGTCATCAGACATGGACCACACAAGTCACAAGAAAAATTGGCAAGTAAATATCAATGACATAAGAAGGATTTGTCCCTTTGCTGGTAATCATTATGCATGGAAAATGTAGAATAATCCTGAATGCTCATGACGTCTGCTATGCTTACTTTGGTCTGAACGAAGACGTTTAAGTCAAATCAATATAGTGCTTTGCAGATTTTTTTTTAGACCCCTGGGGTTATTTGTCCCAATGACCACCTGAAAGTGATTTAATCCGGATATGTTTCAGATTCAATGAACTTTTGACCTTTTGAAAAGGAATGAGGAATTTTAGACTCTTCACCTTTTTACACTTGAATTTGTATTCTCTGAGAAGTCTGACATAAATACCGTAAGCCTAACATTCAAACACCACAACTAACTTGACAAGAATGCAAATAAATACCAGAACATCAACTTTCCTGTTTTTTTCTTCAACAGTAAATGAGAAAATTCATGAATTCTAATTAGAATTGCATTTTAGCATTAAAAATATCATTCATCTAGTTTGAAGAGCTTCTCTGTGTGAACCATTACGGAAGCATAAAAAATGATTTAGGCAATTACCAATGCTGTCAATTTTTGGCAGCCGTGGAAACAAATTTTACATTGGGTAGTAGTCTAATCAATTTGTTGAGCGCTGTACGTATTTCCCCCTGACTGTCTCCTCTGCCCTCACAATTCCAATGCAATGTTAACGTAAAAAGAATCATGTTGCGCTCGAGTGACAAGGCAACAGCTTTTCCCACTTTTCACAAGTCTGTATTCTGTCTTTATGCCAATTTGGTTGGACAGCGGACAGATAGGATGTTTTTCTGCTCTGCTTGCGTATTGGTCTTCCCCACTGGATTCTTAGAAATGGGAATTGTTTTGGTTTTGTGTGTGTGTGTGTGTGTGTGTGTGCTTCTCTTGTATGTAAACATGAAATGATACGGCACATACCTGGAGGGTTTTGTTCACAATTAAAGAAATGCCACTCTGACACTATTGTTATCAGTGCAGTTTTTGTAGCGAGCTAAGAGTGAATAGAGGAGACCCATCTTAGCAAATCTGTAGTTGCTCAGCACTTTCAAATCATTGCCAGTGTGAAGTCAATTGACAAAAGTATCAGAATTATCGGCCTTTCCACTTCACAAAAACATGACGTGGTCTAGATTCAACACGCTCAAGTTAACTGCTTGAATATACTGTATTATAAGCATGTGTCTGTGGCTTGTCTGGTGATTTTGTTTTTCTTTTTCCGACCTTGAGTGTGCTACCATATTTCAACATTAGAGTGACAATATACTGTAGCTGTCCACAATGACACTGTCCTCAACAGCAGAAAAAGAGACATGCCAGTTTTTTTTAATATTATATTTAGTTAACCCCCTAATGATTTATTCCCTTGCCAAATTTAGTTTTAATAGTTTTTTTTTTTTTGCAATGATATAATTTTTGACTTTACAGTATTTTGAACATTTTTTGACAAATTTTCATATTTTCATGTCACTGATCCTATCACACTAGGCTGAATCCTGTATTGGAATCATCTAGAGAGAAGCATTGTAATCAACGCTTCATAAGGTGTTTGACTATATTGAGAAATTAATCATCCATCCATCCAGTTTCAATACTGCTTATCCTGAACAGGGTCGCGGGAAGTTGCCATTGCCTATCTCACCTGACTTCGGGCGGAAGGCAGACTGCACCCTGAAGTGGTCGCCAGTCAGTCACAGGTCACATATAGAGACAAATGACCTTTCACACCCATCTGCACACTATCACTGAGTGGGATCCGAGCCCACACTGCCCACACACAAGTCCGGCGAGTGTGCCGCTACTCTGTCACGACTTTAATAATTTTTCCAAAATTGTATTAAAGTTTCTCAGCACGTCTTAGAGTCCACTCTATTTTGTCATTTCCAACAAATACAAATGTTAGTTGATGTGACAATGCATTATACATAATTAGTAGTGTTTGATAGCATCTATGTACACACAATTGACAAAGTCCAATTCATACAATGTATTGTATGTTTGACAAATCTGTGCACGTGAATTACAAGAGCATGGACGTGTTGATCAGTGTGCAAAACTCTAGATTAGCGACAGACCAATTATTGGCTCGGCCTATTATTGACGTCAATATTAAGCATTTTGCCGGATATTGGCATCGGACTTTTTGGCTGTCAGACTTTTCAATTCTTGGCCCGGCCTATTATTGACGTCAGTATTAAGCATTTTGCTTACTATTGGTCTTTTTGAAAAGTCTGACAGCCAATAAGAGATCAATTTAAAATTCTTAAGTTCAGGAAACAATTTATTACATTTTTCACTTAACTTCATGAGATGCTGCATACCCTGGCAACTACCTCTTGATTTTGCTTGAAATTAAAACAAAGGTAAGTGAAAGGTTAACATTTCAGTTATTTAGAAATTTTGGAAACTGTTTACAGTAGAAAACTATAGGGAGCTTTTCACTTGTTTTCTTAAAATATTATATGACTTGATGATGACCCTGGGAGCTCCCTGAACTTTTTGTTAGAATTTTCAACAAAGATGACTTAAGTGTGAAGCGCTTTGAGTACCTGAGGAAGAAAAGCAAGTGACAGACCATTTACCATTTATTGTCTAAGACAAAAACCAACATTTTACGAATGTGAAAAGTTATTCAATAAATGTAGGCTTTAAGATATTTCAACAAAGTTAAGAGTTGGAGGTTGTATTTGTTAACATTTTGAAACAAATATTTTCCCTTTTTCTGAAAATGAGTATTGGTTCCAAATATCACTTATCGGTCTCCTTGAATACTAATAATTGGTATCTGTTCTGAAAAAAGCCATACCGGTCTATTTCCACTCAAGTCACATGATGCTGTTTCATAACTTGCATTGTTCGTTGCCTAAACATGAGGTGGTTCCGTGCAGGTATTTGTGCCATGAGGCACTCTAAGTTGCTTTCTAGAGCAGATAACAGTGGGTCGGGCTCTCCGTGCAGCTTCAGTTAGCTTGTTCAAGTCTTTGCCATTTCTTTCCATTCATATTCCTACAAAGAACCCCATTCACACACACACACGCACGCACACACAAAGGCACATTCGAAAGGAAACAGACGAGTGAATCATCTCACTTGGAGCCTTGTCGACAAGTATTTTTTTTTTTTTGTCTGCTTTTAATCACACCTCACAGTTGGCTGAGCCAAAGTATCTTGTGGAGTACTTGATAATGTCTTGGGGCATTGCAATTAGTCAATTTCGGTATGACACTTTTTAATGCTTGTGGAATTTTATATTTTAAGATCAAGAATATTTTAACTCTATCTTAATGTATATAGCAGAAATATTAAAAATCACATAGTCATTATATGTACAGTGTTAGATTTATTAGAACGCCCTCCCATGTAAAGTTTATGCCACAGCTGCCCTAAAGTCATGGTCAACGTTGTTAACACAATTTTAAATGTTTTTCTAATTGATAATATCCATCCGTTTGTATTAATGCTTTAACTGAATTTATGTTTTCAATGCTAAAACATGATACTTTTTGTTATACATTACTTTTTACACTTACTCGATGTTTTACAGAAAAAAAAGAGTAAATCACATTATTTCGTGATTAAGATTTCATTTGCTTGCATCCCTGAAAAGAAAAATTGGTTTTAGTGCTTGATGGTTATGCTTGATTAATTTCAGTCCTCCCAGAGAGACTCAGTGAGTTAGCTCAAATTTTTGTATCAAAAGATAAATTCGGTTTGAATTTCCTTCCTCCTGTGCAAAACTGTAAAACAACAATCACTGACTGAAAATTTAAAGCGTGGTCTCTTTGTATATTTACATCCGTATATTCATATTTACAGTCACAGTTTAAATGTTACACAAACTGTCCAAAAACAAAATACAGATTGAAATACATTTCTAAAAAAAATATTTTTCAAAACCAAGTTTGGGATTAATTGTGGGAAATGTTAGTAATTGGTTTCCATTGGCAGAAATGTTAGCATTTATGTACCCAGTCATTTGAATAGTTCTTTAGCTAGCTCCAAGCTACTATGCTTTCAAAGCTATAACTGTCACATAGCTAAGTGGCCTGAATGTACACTGGCACAAACTTCAGTTTGAGAGCTTTGCTTTTATACTTTCAGCTTTTTGAAGCAGTTGTATCAGTTCATCTTTCTGTCGTGGTATCCACATTAGCCTCTTAATTAGATGCTTTGTAGTGACATAAAAGGGCGGTCAATTTACTTTGATGTTTAAAATTATATTTGACATTACGAGAAAGTAATCTTTGATGTTTAAAATTATATTTGACATTACGAGAAAAGAAAAACTGTCCAAAAGAAGTCAGATAATACAAACATTGTACCAAATCTATCTCGTGCATACTAGACATGTTATTCAACAAATCAGCAGCTTGGTCGTCATCATGCTATCCACTGATGCTCTTGCGAAAAATTGCTGGATGAATAGATGCTTCACACATCTATTTAGCAAACAAAATGCATCTTGCATGGTGGATATGCGTTGCCGATCAACAAAATGGCAACATTGATCGTGGAGGTGGCCCTTAGCCTCATGAAGGTCCCATGGTCTGCTGGCCTTGTGAGACTTTCTTGTTCCTGCTGTAATCGCCTGTGAAAAAACAAGTTAGCGATGCTTTAAACAGCCGCCCAACCCAGCAGAGACAGTAAAAAAAGAATTAACCGTAGGAAATTAGACATGTTTCCGTAGCATCGCCTGCAAATGTTGGATGTCTTTATTTTTGTTTTTCGCTTCGTCTTCAGAATGACTTCATTTGTTAAGTAATGCTAAATGGGGCTGCATCACAAAGGGATCAGGCTTATTCGCTTTTGGCAAGAGTACCACATGTACTGACAAATTTCCTTCTTAACCTCTGTACTCACACGCAACTTGAGACCACAGTGTAAAAATGTTTATTCCGATGCTTGGCACACACATTGAGTTTTGTTCAGAGAATCTGTGAACGGCCCCTCGAAAGTAAAGCACCATGTTTGTGTAGCAAATAGCCAATAATCTTGATTACTGAGATTTCGCTACAGCGGCCAAAACTGTCAACGGCACCCCGCAACTTGTAAATGAAGTTTGAAATTGTATGGGGTGGGGTGGGGATGGGGGGTAAAAATTACCTCCATTTAAAATGTTATTAGTGTTTGAGCTAATGTTTGTGTTTCACTTGTTTAGCAATCTCCATGTTTTACGATGCGCACTATGGACCACCCTATGAAACCCAGGCAACATGACTGAAACGGCACAAGAACACATCTTAATTGAGCAAACGGAGCTTGAAATCACAGAATATTTTAAGAAAGAAACAGGCAGCCAAGGACAACAAAAAAAAAACAATCTGTTGCTCGTAGGTATTTTCTCAACAGGTGGGTTGCGACCTAAAAAGTGGGTCACGGTGCCATTTTGGGTGTGTCGTGGACAGTCAGTTAAAAAAAAAAAATAATAATAATAATACAGATTGGGTCCTTTGAGGTCAAGACATTCAAAGGTTATGCAAGTTGTGCTTTGAACTGGTTTACGTTAGAACAAGAGGTCACCAGTATGAAGTATTGCATTAACATTGGTTAGCGCCTTCCCACTTAACATAAAAGAAGGTTACATCATTGCCATTGGAGGCAAACTCAAGCGGAAAATGAGGACTATTTTTACATTCACATATTGAACATGCATCCCAGGATAACAAGCCTGTGCACCGTATCAATTTTCGCCTCAGAAAATGTTGAAAAGGGACAAGCAAACTAATCGCCTCAAAATGTAACAGTCTGCTCCGTAAACAAATACAGTGGAGCACTCCCTCTGGCTAGCCAAAGTGACGGTTAGCGATCAACTTTCTGTGGCATTTGAACAACACCTTCCAGGCTCTTCAGATGGAGCCAAAGCAATAGCGAGGAAGGAGGCTAGCATCTGTCCAGCATTTTTTTTCAGTGAGACTTGAACTGTGACCCCAAGTCCCAAGATTCTCAGTAATCTGGTTGACATGCTTGGAGAGAATCATTAGTTTATTGCACTTTGTCAAACATCCATTTTCTACACTGCTTTTCCTTTTCCGGGTCAGGTGTGCTGGACCTTATGCCCGCTGAATTTAGATGAGAGGATGGATACGTTTTGGACGGGCCCAAAATAAAATGACCTTATTATTGGGATGCAAATAGACTCAAGATAAGACATCAGGGACACTTGGGTTTTAATGACAGTTGGGAGTAAATTGAAAATTGCAACGGGCCCAGAACAGAGCCTTGGGGGATACCACTACTTAACTGAGCTGTTACGAATGATTCTCAATTCCCACTTGGAGACGATTGTGGTTCCCGATATCAAAAGCACATTCAACAGAAAAGTTGTTGTGAAGTTCTCAGAATACAGATTGCAGGGGGCTGTTGTGGTTATTATTGCAATATTTAGTTGTGTCAACTGAAATGAAAGCCAGTTGTGCAGATGAGACCGCCTTTTTCATGCCCTGGCCGCCATTTAAGTGTTACCAATCAAAATTTTCACGGTTAAAAAAGGGGCCTCCTGCTTTCATGTGGTTCAAACAGACTATTTTCTTTTTGACATTCGTCAAGGCAACCCTGATCGAACTGATTATCAGGACAAGCCTATCACATGATGTGGATGACCGTGTGTAACACTTGAGGACATGGTGGACTGTTGACTCCTGCCATTTTTATTTTGTTTATGACCAATGGAAAAACACATTAACCTGACAGCTGAGTTGTTTTTTTAAATGTGTGTCTCCAATAATATTTTTTTTATTTTAACCTAGCAAAGTAGATACTGACACAAGGGTAAGTGAGTTCGTTTTTGTCATGGAGCAGTGTTTGCTTTATGGTAGTAAAAGAAGCGCTTTTGCTACATACCGCACACTCCACCCTAAAAGTATTGTCACACTGAGGCCTATTTCTGCCAAAACATTTTGGGATTGTTGTCAAAGATAATTATGATGCAAGCGTTCAATATTTCAGGGTCCCTTATGTTTGGAATCATGAGCTGCACATTTCCTTCGTACAGACAAAGATGTTTCAAATCCTAAAATATATATATTTTTAACCTTTGACAGATCCCATACATGAAGAAATTCTGGCATTTAACAGTTGTGTGTGTTCTGCTGCAATGAAATCAACACAGAACACCACATACATAAACATTCTGTTCTACTACTGGTCTGTGGAGAATCCAGTTCTCCAAGGCGAAGCTCTTGCATGATCACATGAAATCGCACAAACATTAAGATGAGCAGGCACTTCCTGGTATGTGCTGATGGTTACCAAGTGTTTCTGTCGTGGATCGAAGACACGTGCATTGTAAGAGATGGAGATTTTGGCAAGAAGACTTGCTTTGGAAAATACTTCCTGCCATCTGGGAAACAACGGGCAGGTGATACGAATAAAGTGGATCTAATATTTTGGGGGTGAAGATGGATCTTGACTTTGAGCTGCTGTACTGCTTGCACACACGTACACACTCAATCGCTCCGCTTCCAGCTCCCTACTTTCTCAGGTAATCTGGTTGACATGCATGGAGAGATTTATTAGTTTACTGCACTTTGTCAAACATCTATTTTCTACACTGCTTTTTCTTTTCCGGGTCAGGTGTGCTGGACCTTATGCCCGCTGAATTTAGATGAGAGGATGGGTACATTTTGGACAGGCCCAAAATAAAATGACCTTATTATTGTGATGCAAATAGACTCAAGATAAGACATCTGGGACACTTGGGTTTTAATGACAGTTGGGAGTAAATTGAAAATTGCAACGGGCCCAGAACAGAGCCTTGGGGGATACCACTACTTAACTGAGCTGTTACGAATGATTCTCAATTCCCACTTGGAGACGATTGTGGTTCCCGATATCAAAAGCACATTCAACAGAAAAGTTGTTGTGAAGTTCTCTGAATGCAGATTGCAGGGGGCTGTTGTGGTTATTGTTGCAATATGTAGTTGTGTCAAATGAAATGAAAGCCAGTTGTGCAGATGAGACCGCCTTTTTCATGCCCTGGCCGCCATTTAAGTGTTACCAATCAAAATTTTCATGTTTCACTTGTTTAGCAATCTCCATGCTTTACGATGCGCCCTATGGACCACCCTATGAAACCCAGGCAACACGACTGAAACGGCAGAAGAACGCATCTTAATTGAGCAAACGGAGCTTGAAATCACAGAATATTTTAAGAAAGAACCAGGCAGCCAAGGACAACAAAAAAACAATCTGTTGCTCGTAGGTGTTTTCTCAACAGGCTTGACTCCTGCCATTTTTATCTTGTTTATTACTAATGGAAAAACACATTAACCTGACAGCTGAGTTGTTCCAGGCAGCCAAGGACAACAAAAAAACAATCTGTTGCTCGTAGGTGTTTTCTCAACAGGTGGGTCGGGACCTAAAAAGTGGGTCGCGGTGCCATTTTGGGTGTGTCGTGGACAGTCAGTAAAAAAATAAAACAAAATAATAATAATAACACAGATGGGGTCCTTTGAGGTCAAGACATTCAAAGGTTATGCATTTTTTTTATTTTAACCTAGAAAAGTAGATACTGACACAGGGGTAAGTGAGTTCGTGTTTGTCATGGAGCAGTGTCTGCTTTATGGTAGTAAAAGAAGCGATTTTGCTACATACCGCACACGCTGCCCTAAAGGTATTGTCACACTGAGGCCTATTTCTGCCAAAACATTTTGGGATTGTTGTCACAAAAGAAGGTTACATCATTGCCGTTGGAGGCAAACTCCAGTGGAAAATGAGGACTAATTTTTACATTCACATATTGAACATGCATCCCAGGACTATGATCCAAGCGTTCAATATTTCAGGCTCCTTTATGTTTGGAATCGTGAGCTGCACATTTCCTTCGTACAGACAAAGATGTTTCAAATTCTAGACAAGCCTGTACACCGTGTCAATTTTCGCCTCGGAAAATGTTGAAAAGGGACAAGCAAACTAATCGCCTTCTAAAATATATATTTTTTGACCTTTGACAGATCGCATACATGAAGAAATTCTGGCATTTAACAGTTGTGTGTGTTCTGCTGCGCCACACAGTCTGCTCCGTAAACAAATACGGTGGAGCACTGCCTCTGGCTAGCCAAAGTGACAGTTAGCGATCAACTTTCTGTGGCATTTGAACAACACCTTCCAGGCTCTTCAGATGGAGCCAAAGCAATAGCGAGGAAGGAGGCTAGCATCTGTCCAGCATTTTTTTTCAGTGAGACTTGAACTGTGACCCCAAGTCCCAAGATTCTCGGTAATCTGGTTGACATGCATGGAGAGATTTATTAGTTTACTGCACTTTGTCAAACATCTATTTTCTACACTGCTTTTTCTTTTCCGGGTCAGGTGTGCTGGACCTTATGCCCGCTGAATTTAGATGAGAGGATGGGTACATTTTGGACAGGCCCAAAATAAAATGACCTTATTATTGTGATGCAAATAGACTCAAGATAAGACATCTGGGACACTTGGGTTTTAATGACAGTTGGGAGTAAATTGAAAATTGCAGTGGGCCCAGAACAGAGCCTTGGGGGATACCACTACTTAACTGAGCTGTTACGAATGATTCTCAATTCCCACTTGGAGACGATTGTGGTTCCCGACATCAAAAGCACATTCAACAGAAAAGTTGTTGTGAAGTTCTCTGAATGCAGATTGCAGGGGGCTGTTGTGGTTATTGTTGCAATATGTAGTTGTGTCAAATGAAATGAAAGCCAGTTGTGCAGATGAGACCGCCTTTTTCATGCCCTGGCCGCCATTTAAGTGTTACCAATCAAAATTTTCACGGTTAAAAAAGGGGCCTCCTGCTTTCATGTGGTTCAAACAGACTATTTTCTTTTTGACATTCGTCAAGGCAACCCTGATCGAACTGATTATCAGGACAAGCCTATCACATGATGTGGATGACCGTGTGTAACACTTGAGGACATGGTGGACTCTTGACTCCTGCCATTTTTATCTTGTTTATTACTAATGGAAAAACACATTAACCTGACAGCTGAGTTGTTTTTTTAAATGTGTGTCTCCAATTTTTTTTTATTTTAACCTAGAAAAGTAGATACTGACACAGGGGTAAGTGAGTTCGTGTTTGTCATGGAGCAGTGTCTGCTTTATGGTAGTAAAAGAAGCGATTTTGCTACATACCGCACACGCTGCCCTAAAGGTATTGTCACACTGAGGCCTATTTCTGCCAAAACATTTTGGGATTGTTGTCAAAGATAACTATGATCCAAGCGTTCAATATTTCAGGCTCCTTTATGTTTGGAATCGTGAGCTGCACATTTCCTTCGTACAGACAAAGATGTTTCAAATTCTAAAATATATATTTTTTGACCTTTGACAGATCGCATACATGAAGAAATTCTGGCATTTAACAGTTGTGTGTGTTCTGCTGCAATGAAATCAACACAGAACACCACATACATAAACATTCTGTTCTACTACTGGTCTGCGGAGAATCCAGTTCTCCAAGGCGAAGCTCTTGCATGATCACATGAAATCGCACAAACATTAAGATGAGCAGGCACTTCCTGGTATGTGCTGATGGTTACCAAGTGTTTCTGTCGTGGATCGAAGACACGTGCATTGTAAGAGATGGAGATTTTGGCAAGAAGACTTGCTTTGGAAAATACTTCCTGCCATCTGGGAAACAACGGGCAGGTGATACGAATAAAGTGGATCTAATATTTTGGGGGTGAAGATGGATCTTGACTTTGAGCTGCTGTACTGCTTGCACACACGTACACACTCAATCGCTCCGCTTCCAGCTCCCTACTTTCTCATCCAGTCACAATTTGTAACGCAGCTATGTTAAATTTATGATTGACAGTACGCAAGAGTGGATCGATAAAATGGCGGCGCCCAAGTCTGCGGCTGCTTTGCCCCATGTGAGTTAGGCCAAACTAGGATTAAAGACAGCATTAAAATCTGACGACTCTGCAACTACAGCTCAGTGGAACATCCTTAACCAATTTATGACCACCAGTTAGTGTAGCGTGGACCTAGCAGTTTTGTGTCAATAAACCCCAAAGCGCTAGCCATACTAGCACTAATTGCTACGTCACACAGATGCAGCAGCCAAAGAAACAGCAGGGTTTCCCTCCAGGATATGCCAACCCAGGCGCATTTGCAGTGGCACCCAATGTAACTCCTGCACTTTGCTGTGCAATCAAATGTTCATTGTTTAACACTGGATTGCACCGCTACGGTAATTCTTTACCATCATAGTCAGAACTGTTGATGTGTATGTACAGGTTCTGTAGAATCAAAATGTATTGGTAATGTATTTTTACAGGTACAGCAATGTTTGAAGACGCTTGAGAGCACTTGATGTGCTATTATTGTGTTTAGGATCGTGGTTTGTGGTATATTTGTTTTAACCTATTAATAGAGGCTATTTTCATCACTCTTAGTGGAGCATCAATTGTTCATGGAAATTCACTGTCAGGCTTGGTCCCTACCGCACAAGAATATCGGAGGCCGACTGTAGTTGTGCTCTCAATCACGCGCCACCTTGTATTTTTGTTTTCCCTTAGAACGGTCGTGTCAAACTCATTATGTTACGGTTTCCCTTGGAGTGCCGTTATGAATTTTGGGAAACCATATAAATGTTTAATCACCTCCACATATTACATATACAGTGCACAACAAATTGATGGATAGCTAGTTTTTAAATTAGAAGTCAAGAATAATGACTGTTATTGTGGATTACATATGACAATTTGACATTTTACTTCAGACTTCAGCAAGCATCATGGAACTTGACATGCTTGATTTGCTTTCGCGGGCCACATAAAATGATGTGGTGGGCCAAATCTGGCCCCCGGGGCTTGACTTTGACACCTGTGCCTTAGAAGGTGGATATTTCATTTGATTTCATTTCTTAGAATCTCCATTAGCTTATATTGTAATTAAAAACACTCTTATCTTAAATAATTAGCATTTTTCCCCATTGAAATAAATAGAACCCTATTAACTGATTAATTCCACCCACTACCACACCCCCACCCCAACAAACCTTTTTTAAATGTCCTTATCAAATAAGAAAAATAGCAATCTACATTATTCTACTTAAAATAAAACTGTATTTTGCTGTTCCTTCTGGTGTGTGCGCCTTGGCCTCATGCTGTGCATTTCATTTCACAACAGACTCAGTAAACTACAGAAATATTACCTTTTTTTGGAGAGGATAAAGAATACATGCCTCTAAGTCATGTTTTATTGTCTGTCTAGATGTGCATTATTTATTAGCATTAGGCTGAACGGATTTTATTCAGGCAAAGCGATGCGTCTTTTTAAGTACACGCTTTGTAATTCACTTTGTGGGACAGTAACCTTCAACTGGTCATGGCAATAAGCGGACTGATGGCTTTTTTTCTGTTGAAGAATTCAACTTGTTCACTAATCTGTCATGCTTCATACTACCATACTAATGGTGACAAAATTATTATTTTTTTTGCATTCTGGAAACAACACTATATACTGTACGTTAACTGCTGTGATAGACAGCGACGCTTTCCGAGTTACGAAAAATGTAAACTGAGAGGACCCCCCTGTTTGTATGTGAGAGAGGTATGGAGAGCAGAGAGAGAGAGAGAGAGAGAGAGAGAGAGAGAGAGAGAACCCGAAACCTCTTCCGTACCATTGGCTGCTGAAACTTGTTGGAGCTTGTGCTGAAAAACAAGATGCTCTGAGGAACCTATCACTGGTCCCGACCTGCCCCCCCCCCCCCCACCGCCTTTGCACATTTCCACCAGAGTGCCAAAGTCGTGCCGCCCTGACACCGTGTCTGACACATGACGCAGTCCACGTGGGCCCAAGCATCTCCACAAGCCAACTTTCCACGCCCATGAATGCATGCATTCTGCTTTCTTCAACACACTGGACCTCAAAGTGGCTGCCACCTTTTGTTTGGGGGGGTCCAAGTTGTTTCTCAGATCCGCTGATTGTACATCTTCCTCGTATATTAAACAAGTAGCCGACAATGACGACGTTGCCGGGAACAGTACCGCGGATGATGCGCCCTGCCTCTGGACAGAACTACCCAAGGACCGGCTTCCCTCTGGAAGGTACCCACAAGCTCTTTATTTATTTTGTCGAGTGTAACACTGTTTTTTTAATTTTAATGTAAAGCACACTCAACGTGATATTTGGCCTTTACATCAACAATAATGCACATAAATAGATATTAAATGAGCACATTTTTTATCGTCGTGATGGAGAACAGCACTGCGTCAGGCATAAAGACCTTATTTTTCTTTTAGTGGGACATCGGCCGATTAAAACCACGATAACAAACACTGGCAAATATAATTTGCATTTTTATAAAAGGCGACAAGCAAGTGTTAATCAATGATATTGTTTGCCTGGTTCATCTGGTGGTTTTGCTATTATAGTTTTTAACACTTTAACTATATCCGCTCAACCAATCAATGAGCTCATGAAGAAAGCAAATCATCAATTTTAAAGATTTTGCGGGCTCAAATTGTGTCGGCCCACACGTTTTAAAAAATCCATTAAACATTTATCGCAGGTTTTATAATTGTAGACTTGAAATGAAAGTGTGCTGTTGCACCTCACACAGATGCAATGAAAAAAAGATGAAAAAGTACTCAACGTGGTTCATATTTTCAGCGATATTTCCATGCATTGAAAAACGGCAATATGCAATCCTAAAATCTAGAAAGATCCCACATTTTTTATAACTTGCCAACCTTTATGTGTTTTTATAATTTAAAAGAAATCTATTTATTATCATTTATAATATGAATGCATTGCAAATGATTTTGTTTTGTTTGTGAAAGGGTTATAACGAAACGAAAACGAAAATTGACGAAACCTGCTGTTTTCAATATTGATCCGACGTTAAAAGAATCGTTAAATAGTGTGGGATTTGGGCCTGCAGCCAGCTGTTGAAGTAGGCCGTCAAACAATATAAAAATAATAATATGGTGAAATCGCCAAAAAATAACAGTGAACTTGCTATTTGAACCAAAACGAACGATTTCCTTCCTCCGTGTCTGTGTCGGTGCCCCCCAGTGTCTACACCTTTAGGCCAGGGCCGGGTCAACCAGCTTGGGGGCGTCTTCATCAACGGCCGGCCCCTGCCCAACCACATCCGCCACAAGATTGTGGAGATGGCCCACCACGGGATCCGACCGTGCGTCATCTCCCGCCAGCTGCGGGTCTCCCACGGCTGCGTGTCCAAGATCCTGTGCCGCTACCAGGAGACCGGCTCCATACGGCCCGGGGCTATTGGAGGCAGCAAGCCCAGGGTGAGAAACATTGCACACAATTGCTGAATGCTGAAAGGGCTGACTAGATTGAGATGATGTGGAATCCTTCGAATTGGTCAAATGTAGAATGGGAGAGTTGAAGTGGGAATTGGGTGAATGCGGTCAAGAAATGTACATCCGGAAGTTGGTGATAAATATGTCAAATATCGCTTACATTTGTGAATTTTATTGTAAAAAAATTTGGAATTTGGGGCTGTGGGAAATAGTTCATAAGACGTTCTGAATGAAGACGAACTGTTTAAATGGATGGGGAACTTTTTTTCCCGTGAAATGTCTCATTTACTTGAATTTGGTGTGTGGAAATTAATGTAGAAAATGGGACTTTTTGCACGTAACAGCATGTATAAAAACGCCGCGAAACTGCAAAGGCAGTGCAAGTGACGTGGCTCTGTGTCCTCTGGGGCCCAATGCAGCAGGTCGCGACGCCCGACGTGGAGAAGAGAATCGAGCAGTACAAGAGCGACAACCCGGGAATATTCAGCTGGGAGATCCGAGATAAACTGCTCAAGGACGGCGTGTGCGACAGGAGCAGCGTCCCTTCAGGTGAGACACTCGCTGGTAAGACGCTTCCACTTCTTTCCTTCTTTCTTACTGTTGCTTTCCAAAACACCTTGAACCATTTTACGACCAAATAATTTACCATTATTATTATTATTATTATTATTATGTGACTTTGTATTATTTTATTATTTTATTAACATGATTATAACTGTTATCGTTTCATAATCAACCTTTACATACAAATCGCGGTCAGGAACTATTTTAAGATAAGTAATAATTGCAGTAAATAACAACATGCATTCATTTGTTTACACTGTTTTATTTTCATACACTTTGACGACCAATAATGCTTTGAGGAGAATTATATTTAGCTGCACACACACGCGCGTTCACACACAAACCCACCCGTTCACGCGTTCACACATACACACACATGCGTGCACGCACCCCCCCGCCCACACGCACACACACAAGCGCGCGCTCACACGCTGTCACACACACCCACGCACACGCATGCGCAGGCATGCGCTCGCACACACACAGACACGCACACACACACACACACACACACACACACACGCACACACATACACACGCACACACACGCGCGCGTGTGCACCCACGCACACGCCCCGCCCCCCCCTCCACACACACCACACACACACACACACACACACACACACACACACACACACACACACACACACACACACTCATATCTTCATGAAAGAAATACATTTTTGGGAGAAATAAATAGCTCCATGTATTCTGAGCTAATTAATTCCCAGAACGTTGCATCTGATTGGTCAAAGTCACATAGAAGCAGAAGAAACGTTGTGCTTTGCAGTTCGCGTATGCCGTTATTTTTTTATACATTATTATTCCTGTCACTATTATTAATAGTACTAATATTAATACTACTATTACTACCACTACTACTACTACTAATAATAATAATAATAATAATAACAACAATACTAAAAATAATAATATGAAAATAATCACACTAGTCATAATTAATAATGATGATGTGCTTTTTTTGGGGGGGGGGCAGTGAGTTCCATCAGTCGAATACTGAGAGCTCGTTTTGGCAAGAAGGATGACGAGGACGACGACGAGGATGAGGACTGCTTTAAAAAGGACGAAGAGGAGGACAAGAAAACCAAGCACAGCATCGACGGCATCTTGAGAGACAAAGGTAGGCCACGGGGATTTCCTAACAAATTGGGCCCAAGTGGGGCTCGTTTTGTCGTCGGGTTTCCCCCCAGAAGACCCCCCCCCAATTATTTCTCATGTGTTATTGATAAAGTGTCAGGCCCACGGGGAGCAGCTTCCACGCTGACTGGAAAGAGGATCGACGTGCCGGTCATATCAATTATGCACGGTGTCTTTGTGAACATTAGCTTGGAATAATACGCAATTTAGCGTTATAGTCATCAGGAAAACCAACTAGTTTTCAACAAACAAAATAAGGGCAATATAGCTAACACGAGCTGTCGTTATTCGTTCAAAGAACAAATGCAAAAAAGGACGGAGTACATTTAAGCAGTGGATTTTATTTATATCGACATCGTTCACATTATATTGAATATTTTTTAAGTTTAAGTAAAATCAATGAAATGAAATGAGCTGCGCCGCTTAGAATAATCTTCAGTCCTCATTTCAAGCGTCCCAGAAGATGTTTAAAAAAAATGAGAGCCCGGTGCGTGTCTCTGTCATCTTCTAATCACTGGAAGATTTATAGGACTACAGCTGCTAATGAAACTGTTGTCTGCTGAATAGGCATCTGTGTTGGAGAGGGATGTAATAGCTCAAAGGCATAGTAAGAAATATATTTATCCCCTATCAGCCCTCACTCTTACACTTCCAGGCACATGAGCTCCCTTGCAGGGCTCCAAAGCAGATTAAATTGAGCTTTTATTTCTTTTCACTTTCATCTTTTTGGGCAGCTCACTTCATGGTGCCAAGCCTGCGGCGAAAAATTCATGAGGGTTTAAGGTTGCCTTCCGTGTGCTTTGGATTGAATTTTCAAATATTAATTCCATTTATTTCTCTGGTTTGTCCCTCTATGCATTTTAATGGCAGCGTGCTATTTACATGCAGTACAGTCACATTCAAAATTATGATTCTGTGATAAACACACTATTAAAATACACACTTGGTTTTCGTTTGCTTTAGATTCCACACATTAAAAAAAAAAGAAAATAATTATATCCATCAAAATCAAACATTTAAAGTGCCACTTTTAACATTTTAAACTGTCGCATACAACTAAGTGAACTACTATTAATGTGTTAAAATAACGATTTTTAAAAAAACGTTTTTAACATGTAAATGTACAAAGATCCTAACGACCATAAAAACAACAAAACGCTCTTTCGTAACTTTGCTCATGATTTGTAATGCAACATGTGACACTGGACAAAGGGACATCTTCTGAGTCACCGCTTATTTGAAGTTACTTCTTGTGTTTTGTATTTTTACATTCTTCTTCTCTCATCAAGCCTTGGTCAAATGGAACCATTTTCAAGTAAAAAAAATATTAATTTTTGCGCTTGAAATCTCTACTTGTCTTAATAATTGTCACCAATATGGTTAATGCCATGTATTTGTGCATTTAAAAAAAGGTGCATTTTAAAATAAATAAATAAAATAAAAGTGAACTACTGTATCCTCATTGGACTGAAGGAGGTAATATATTAAATATTGATTGAGATGGTAACTGTTTGTGGAGTTCTTTTCACGTATTACACTTTCTGATTTTTTTACCATGTCTTTGGTCAGATTGACTCCAAAACTATTATGCTAAACTTGAGAAAATGAACATAACTGGAGACTTGCGTTGGGCCTCCCTGTGAAAGTGTATACCTCTGTTCGTTTTTTTTTTTTTTTTGTTGTTTTTTTTTTTTAACTGTGAGGGACGCAGAGGTACATCATGCATGATGTGACCAACAAAGGATGGTGGTTCAGCTTTTGAAAGAAGCATTGTGGAAAAAAAGAAACCGGAACCAAAGACAGCCCAGAGTAAAGGCTTGTTTCTCATGAGATTTAGGTTGACGTTTACATTACATTTCAATCCTTTTTGAATGACACAACCTCAGGGGGATTCGACATTAGAGGTTCCATTCGAATGAATTATTTCAATGATGCATCAAGGTGGGGAAACACAGTGGTCTAGTTGTGAGCCTCACGGTTCTAAGGTTTAGGGTTTGAATCTTGGCTTCAAGCCAGCGTTTGCATGTTCTCACTGTGCCTCCTCCCACATTACAAGAACATGCGTGGAAGGCCCACCGTACACCAAGCACCAAAGCAGCATGCAGCATTCTGCAGTTATTTAATATGTGGATGTTGCTGAAAAGTGAAGTGTGGAGAGTATCTGTCGTCAAAATGCACCCTACGTGCCTTTTGACGGAAGCAACCTTCATCAGGCTGCGGCCAGTTCGTACCAATACAGTACTGTGTTTTACAAACATTCTTAACCAGATTTATAATTTAAAACATACCGGTAGTATGTACCTGTGGATGAAAAAGCAAAGCACAGAGAGTAACTGTTGCGCACAATGAATACAACCAACAGCCTCTTAAATATCCGCACTCTCTCTTTTTGTCTCTTGCCCATGTCCCCCCTTGGTATTGTTCAAGTGTAGCTACAGTGGCCAGGGCAATCTGCTTCTTTGTTGAAAAGTGTTGTTTGGGGTTCAATGAAAGGAAAGTTAATATACAGTGATCTTCCCTTTCATCACAGGCCCACTATATTTGAGATCTTTTTTTTTTTTTTTTGTGGCTAGAATTGTCCTGTATTTTGTTCTGCCTCCTGTTTATTTTCAGTGTAATTCCACTATTGACCACTAGGCGGAAGCACACTATTTTGTTTGACACCGAGTACATTTGACAAATGAAAGATAACGAAAACAGGAAGTATTTCAGTTTACTCTATTTTTACTGAAGGTTATTGAATGTGAATCCCCTTCAATCCTGATTTTTACACCTACAGAAATCAACTTGATTATTGATGTATATTGTGAGATGTTAAAACAAGCTTGTTAAATTGGGGAAAAAAATGGAATTCACTTGGTAAGATATACAGTTGATATTATGGCAGACATTTCATTTCGATGTTTATATCCCTGATTACATGTTAGATTCTCACGTAGTGTTTATTATCATATATTCTTAGGAGCAGGGACGTTATCCATTGCTCTTTTTTTCCCTTAATATGTTATATTTCTATGGCGGCCCGGTAGTCCAGTGGTTAGCACGTCGACTTCACAGTGCAGAGGTACCGGGTTCAATTCCAGCTCCGGCCTCCCTGTGTGGAGTTTGCATGTTCTCCCCGGGCCTGCGTGGGTTTTCTCCGGGTACTCCGGTTTCCTCCCACATTCCAAAAACATGCATGGTAGGCTGATTGAACACTCTAAATTGTCCCTAGGTGTGAATGTGAGCGTGGATGGTTGTTCGTCTCTGTGTGCCCTGCGATTGGCTGGCAACTGATTCAGGGTGTCCCCCGCCTACTGCCCGAAGACGGCTGGGATAGGCTCCAGCACCCCCCGCGACCCTGGTGAGGATCAAGCGGTTCGGAAAATGAATGGATGGATGAATGTTATATTTCTCAAAATGTATTTGATATGTTTGTAAAATTGTGTCTGAAGATCTAGACAATTTGAGTGCCATAAAAGCTACAACGACATTGGCTACATTTAAATGGGGCATTTCTAGATCTCATACAGTATTTAACTTTTTGCTGGGTTGGTCTGTAACGTAATCCCCGCAATGGAGGGAAGGCGAGCGCTTCAAAACGTTTTTTTTTCCTGATGTGAACAGCAGGGGTCACAGTTTTTCCATTGCAGCGAATTGATTTCGCGCGCCAGGGTCAATCGCCTGGTGTGTGGGTCTAATTCGCAGACTGTATTTATTTATTTTTAGGATAGTCCAGTCCAGTTCGGGCACGGTCAGCTGTGTCGCTCAGTGCGAGGCGGGCCTTAGGGAGACTCTAAATTGTGCATTGAATATGGATGTAAACGCATACTTGTTTGTTTCAGTCCAGGGTGTATTCTACATTTCGTCCAAAAATGAACTCAGATTGGCTCTGTACCCTATCCCTAACCTCGACCCCTAAAAGCTCTAGAAAAGAGACAGATGAATGATGCGTCAATTGAAAATACTACAATAATTACATTACAATAATAAAAAAATAATAAAAAACAATAATAATAAATAAAATGTATTTAAAACACTCGGATTGGATGTCATGAGGTTTATGCGGGTGTGTACCTCAGTGCCGGACTTGAGAGCGTGATTGCTTGAGCACGAAGGTAGAGACAATTGTGGTGGCCGTCTACAGTGAGAGTGTAGGGGCTGTTGTACGAGCCCGTTGCAGCTATTGATAGCACGTTTCCCCGGGCATCTGCGCTTCCTCCACTCCATATGCACTCTCTCGCAGCTATTCTTCTGGAGTGGAATTGTGGGGGAACCCAAATGTTGGCTGGAGATAACACAATCGTCACAGGCTCCATCCTGGGCTGTGCGTCAGTGTATTGAACTAGGATTAACCTCCCCTTTCCCCCCTTGCTGTCTCACACCAAAGAAACAGGGACATTTAAATAAACACACACACACACATGCACGCGCGCTCCCGAAGCTTTTTTTGCTTCTACAATTCTGAAGTGTATTTGAAATTTTCAAAAGAACAGCCCACATAAGTTACATGTTAGCCTTCCAATTACCTGACAAATAATTTAAAAGGAATTTCATAATCGCATTAATTATACCATCTTTGCTGACCTAATTCCATTTAAAAGGCTCATTTGCAAGTCTCTGTCATACGCTTCAGCATATTTGTTACATGCCAAAAAAAGGAATCCGTCTTCCCTTGATTTATTCACCTTGTCAAAACATTGCGATACACTGAGCAACGCTTCCAGTTTCATTCGACACTGAAGTTGCATCATCAGTGACCAGTGATGAAATATAATCTTTTTTAGGGATCAGGTTTTATCATGCTGTCAATGCAATGTTTTTCTCCTGTCAGTGTAACGTTACAATACTTGTCGTACCGCCATTTGAAAATGTAAGCTTACATTATATTCATGCTGCAGTAGGCCAGAATTTAATGCCTGAGGCCAACCTGAGCACAATGTGTGGTGTTTGTTGTGTTTTGCCACTCCTACAGTTTGTGTGGTGTGTGTGCAGGCCTACCTCTATTTTTTATGTACTGTGCTGCCCAATGAAGCCAGTGAAAGGCGAGTATGTATAGGATTTGGAAACAAGTATGTCGCATTTGTGACGTTCAAAAGTTAATGACAGAGAATGTTGAGAAAAATCTTTTCTCTCTTTTCAAAATTGTTTCAAACAAGGTTGCCGAGTACCTGCAACCCTTAGATCAGAGAATTACACTTACAAAACGACAACACATATCTAGACTCTGAGCAGTTAAAAAAAAATTAACTGGTTAGTGGGAGAGAAACACATAGTTTACACAAAAATGCACCTCATTTTTAAAATTGTTTCAAACAAGGTTGCCGAGTACCTGCAAAACCATTTTCCCCTTATATGTAGTTCAACAGCCTTTGTCTCTTCTGAATTCAAAACCCGAATGGGTAAAACCATTTTTTTCTACAGCACAGCAGTGCAATGGAGCAAGCTGCCAAAGGAATTAAAAACAAGTGGATCCTTACCACCTTTAAAATAGTCTTAAACATTTTCATAAAACAATTCTTCAATGCACACATTTATTTACTGTACTTCTTTTTAATTTAATGAACACATTTAAATATTTTTTAGTTTATCAGTACAGTGCCACTAAATTCTTTTTGGAATTAAAAGAAAAATAATCGTGTTTTATGCTTATGTACTTGTATACTTAGCTTTTACTTGAATTGATGCTTGAAATGCATTGCTCATATCTATTCGATTCGCTGATAACAAGATGCCGCCTTTTTATGTTTTTGTTTTATGTCTTGTTGTCTGTTTAGGACCACAGTGGTAATAAGCCCTTGGGCTTTATTGTGTTTTTATCCTGGGTGGTGCCTAACTGAAAGACGAGAAGTTTTATTGTGCTGCCAAAATAAATTCAATCAATCAATTAATCAATCAAATGAGTCATTCAAATACTGATGTTTGAACTCATGTTTGATGGAAGGGACACTATTTGGCATTTTGGTTTGAACAAAATAGTTTTCATTATTTCACAAAATCTTATGATGCATTATTAATACAACTGTAGCATTTTTTTATATTTTGCATGCCTGACTTTTTAATAAGCTGTATTCCTCCAATTATTTTTTAAAATTTATTTTACATCAGCTTTTTAGAGACAAATGCTGGTGTTTTTTCTTTGAATATAAAAAAAAAAAAAATCATATCATGAGTTACTTTGCCATACCGCCATTTGCCATGTGACGAATATGCACCCCATTTTTTTGTTTTGGTTTTTATTAGATCTTTTGGACACTTTGTGCAAAACAGCTGTGGGCAATAACCAAATCGAGTACAAATCAACAGTGATCAGCATTTGGCTGAGCTACTTGTTGACAGTCTTTCACCGTTGTCCTGATTTGGACTTATCTGGGCATGTCTTTTAGAAAACAAATATTTATAAATAGGAGCCGCTTTGCTCGGGCAGGAAAGAGGAGGTGTAAAGGAGAATTTGCTCCTCCTGCAATGGGCTGTTCACAAGCCATTCCGTAATCCTCCTTTCATTTGGCCGACAAATGCCATGAATCTTGTCCGGCGACCCGATGGGAGGCTGATCGGCCAACAAAAGGGGAGTGAACAAAGAGCAAACAGGCAAAGTGGACTTGAGGGGTGTCACCAGCCTGGGGGATCCCATTAACAGCCTGCAAGCACAATGGCAATGAGAGAAATCACACAACAATATAGCAAGACAAAGTGGATGAAAAGTTAACACTTCGCTGGGTCATTAATTGAGCCCTCGATGAGTCTTGGGTTGAACTCCCAAAGTGCGGAGCTCAAGCGTGACTCAAACGCAGCTCTTGTTTGATGCGTTTCTTCATATATTTGCTCTCCTACGGGACAATTGTCTTACGTCTCTTGAAACATTCGCCCGGTGCTGCGAGTTAAACACTATGTTCGGTTATTTAAAGGTGTTTTAATGGCGAAGACTTCAAAGAGGTGACTTGACTCTAATGTCAAGCTTCAAATGCAGTGAGGAAGAATCCACTTTCATCCATTGAAATTACCTTCAGTGAGCCCGCCGGACAACATTCAGGGACATTTCTGCTCCTTCTCGTCGACTCTTTTGCAGTAGCTGCAGGATAGTGGATGTGAAATAGACTTCCTGCTGAAAAAATTCATTTCAGTCTTTTCATCATTGTCCACTAAATTTATTTCCTTTTTTTTTCCTTTTTGAATAAAAAGGTTGCTACGCCATGTCTTGAATTATTAATGCAAAAGCTAGCTTTGTTGTTTTCATGACCTTTTTCCACAACAGTCATGTGGACACACTCAAACAGTACATCTTAGGACACATACTGTACTGTAAAATCCCGTGAATCACGCACCCCAATAATTATCCTGAAAAAGCCGTTTTCGTTCTCTGTACTGTTATATAATATCCCCCGATTTGCTGGTATCCAATACTATTTAATTGAATAATATGAAAGAATCACGATTCAAAATATACCATGAAGTATAAGTGCTTTTAAATGCAGGTTAAAAACAATGCTCTTTTCCCATACCAATGATGAAGGTCTTTCAAAGCACTTTTTAAATGATGTTTTCAAAAATCTTTTTCTTGCGCTGACTCATGTTAGTCAGCTGTTTTTAATTTCTCTACTTTGCTTTGAAATCCCTTCAATCTTGTTTGTAACTGTTTTCAAATGATGTACTTTTATGTACAATATGTGAAGCATATTGAGTGTGAAATTAGTGATCATTTTTCATTTCTTTTTAAGCCTCCTGTATAATACCACTTCTCAATTTGGGAATTTTTTTTTGAACAAAAGTTTGTGTTATTCACGGGATTTTACAGTACTACTCTGAAACAAGGTTCCACCAAATATCCAAAACTTTAGAGAAAAGCTGATGCATGGGCAAAGAAGAAGCCTTTCTTTTTGGGCAAGGATCTGGAGAAAGCTTTGGAAAAAGAGATTTATTACCACTGTGGGTTTTCTCCGGGTCGTCCGGTTTCCTCCCACATTCCAAAAACATGCATGGCAGGCTGATTGAACACTCTAAATTGTCCCTGGGTGTGAGTGTGAGCGCGAATGGTTGTTTGTCTCTGTGTGCCCTGCGATTGGCTGGCAACCGGTTCAGGGTGCCCCCTGCCTACTGCCCGAAGACGGCTGGGATAGGCTGCTTTTTTTTTTTTTCTTTGAATGAACACAAACGGACCTTGGGAATTTTAACAGCGTAGACAAGTCAGTCAAATTTATGGACTTCATGAGAAATTAGAATTTACTTATCTACTTCACTGCTCATTACTGCACGGTTGAAGCAATGTGATTCACAAAGTAATACTGCCAAAACATTTGGCCCACATAGTACATTGTGAGATATGACTAGAGTTGCTAAAATAAATGTAATGGCACTTGGTGCATATGAATATGATGGCTACTGTCCATATGAACGACACCTTTTTGTGAGAGGGGGAGCGAGAGTTGAAGCATCAACTCTCGATGGGCCAAGAAGAGGACATACATAGTGTCCATCCCAACTTTTCGCGGGTTGTATTTTTGTGTGCGCTTCAGCCATCGGGGTGCGGCTAGGGGGTGGGGGGGGGGAGGGTGTCGATTCAAGAAAAGGAAACAATGTGAAGCAAATACTTGAGGCACGCAGGCTGACAGTTTGTAAAGTGGCAAGCATTGTGGCCCGAAGGCAGATGCATGAATACCTCTGAAAAGACTCCCTCACATTGACACGATTGAAGTAGACAACAGCAAAACGCTGAAAGGAAAGCTTAGACTGTGTGCTGCCAAGCTGATCAGCATTTCTAATGCTCCCACTTGGAATTAATGTACATCTGCAGTGGGAGGGCTCGTTGTGTCCACTCACTACTCTTTGCATTATTTGCCTGGAAGTACACACACCTCTCATTGCCAACACGAGCAGCTCGTGGCTTGATACCATTCAGGGAGGAGTAGAAACCACAACTGGAGCTAAAATTGGAATCACTTGAGGAAAGACTGTTGGTATAAGGTGGGCTAATATGATGAGCAGATGAGTAATCCAAATCAGTCTATGTAGGTTTATTTGATGGCACCTGTTGTGAGTTAATAAAACTTTTTTTTCATCAACATGCAGTGATTCGTGTAAGAAACTGACAACAACCACAATAACAACACAAAATAACCACATAGCTTTGTGAGCTATGAATTTAATGCTTGCGAACTGTGCAAAATATCATAGACGGGCTAACGAATAACGTATAATAGCAATAGATATTTGAACAAAAATGGTGGTGCAACGCATGTAGACAGACAATAAAGCAGTACTCACAGGCACGCACGCTTTTCCTTTGGAAAAAATGTCTAATAATAACGCCGCTTACTGAGTCAATTGTGAAACTGTTCTTCGTGTGTATCTCTGTGTCTGTATTGTACTGCCCCCAGGTGGCCATGGCACAAAGGAGCAGTGATACTGTCCATGGATTTGAGGCAAAAGATGTGACAATTATGACATTCTTTGCATTTTATTTTATTGTCAGTCCTATAGTTTTAATAATGAACTGTAATCCATTAATGAGTTCTATTTTTTTTCAGTCAACAATTCACTTTAATATCAATGATTCTTAAAGTGTGGTACGCAGGCTTCCTTTTGAAATACAATTAAAAATACATTATTTAGATGAATGAAAATATCTTCTCAAGTTACAGTTTAGTTGTCTTTGACTTGAAGGTACAATACATTTACATTTATTCTTTACCAATTGTTTGTTTTGAAACATTTACTTAGGTACACCCTTTATTAAATTTCTTTGTGACACTTTTGATTTGAATTATTTTCAAATAAATATGATTATCACTTTTTTTTGTTATTTCGTGTAGCGCTGCTCAAACTGTGCATAATATAACCGTGATCGTCCAGGGCATACGAGTGGTTTGCCTTTTCGCTGTAATTCAGTCTCTCGTCATGACGCTAATCAGATGGATGCGTCGATGCTGAAATACGGAATTTTAACCATACTGTACTCGACTGTTTGGCCTTAAATCATTTTTTTTCCTTCTCACAAACACGCTTGTGACCACTCTATCAATTGCTAAGAAACACATCAGTGAGTGCAATCGCAAAGCGTTTTAGCCAGCAGGCACATATCATTCTCCATTCCCAATCTCTCACAAGAAAAGAACAATTTTATTTCTCTTAAAAAAAACGTTCCGCCATTGCTTTCTTTAAGCCTGCGGCTGTGTCAAGCATATCTTCAGAGGGCCTCTCCTTATCATATTTGCTCGCAGCTCTAATACATATCACTGTTTATTAATAGTATGCAATTTTTCTTTTTTTTTTGTTTACGGCTATTTTTTTTAATCTACGAAATAAAGATGTGAGCATGCAAGAGTCCAAGGCGGAAAGGAGATCAGGACTTAGCATTTACTAGCAGTTTGCTAAGACATAATGCCCACAACAAGCCAGCATCTTTGTGTGGGCCGGATTTAGTTCAATGCCACTTAAATATGATATACACTATATCCTTAGCGGACGTCGTTTGCCTTTGCGTACATCTTTTAAGAAAACTAAATGTGTTGTGTGCTGTTGTGTGAGCGAGGCCGCAAAAGTTGTGATTTTCCCAAAATATTTTTTCCACCCTACCAACACAATTCAGTGCAAAGTTCCTAAATCTCTTGGCACGTATTAAACTCATCACTGTAAATCTGCATAGTGCTGCTTACGGTACACTTTTGCCTCATGTGTTGTTTCTAAATAGAGGCGCGTTGATACAAAGGCAGGAACAATGGTGAAGTGAAACAATGAGAGCGTAGTGGCGCAGGTTTTTGTTGATGGCGATACTTTTGGTGCCAAGTGGAGGGTTGCTTTGTGGGAATAAATCAGAACACTTGGGCCTCAATTGAAAGCTTGAAAAAATGTATAAGTCAAATATCAATATTGCACAGTAGGGGAAAAAGAAAAAAAAACAAAGAAACGCCATTGTTGTCAGACAGACAAAGCTCTTGTTGTTGCTCGGACATATCTAAAGAGTCAATGACAGAGTATGATGCGCTCATGACATGCATTGGCGTGCCATTCTGTACATGTGTGGCCTGTTACAAAGCAAGGATCCGTATCGGAGTCAAGATCAATTTGAGTCAAAATGGATAACTCACACCTCACTATGAGCTAATAGAACCATGTACGTTCTCCGAACCGATCGCTGATAAAAAGCCAATAATAATGACTTTGTTAAAATGGATTGAAAATTCATAGCTTCATGTCTGTGGGTGATGATGGAGAGTCCACAATTTTCCTCCACTGGTCTCCGTCCATGGCAAAGACTCTTCTGGTGCCTTGATGGCATTGAGCCATTCTCGCTTTGCTCTCCCGCATTTGTTTGGCCTTTCAATTAGAAGACACTGGGAACAGCTTTCTTTAGTGTAGCCCAGGAAGAAAAAAAAAACACACACCCGTGCACTTGAGGTATTAAATCACAAATACGCCCAAATGGTTTGTTTCCTGCAGTTAGCATGTGTTTCAGCGTTGTTTTACTGGGTTTAATGTTTTTATGTCATTCATTTATTGTTTTAACGTGTATCGTTTTAAAGTGTTCTATAAATAAAGTTGGGTTGAATCCAGAAATATGCTATTATGAATCAAAATGTACATCGACCAGCCACATTTTAACCATCTGCACAATTTCATCATATCCAGCACGAGACCTGGATCTCATATTCCTTGTCTGACTGTGCAGAGGTCATAATGATCAGTTTTAAATGAGAGGCAGTCATCAATTACATCTTTTTAAAATACTTAAAATAATAAGTGGAAAAAACACAACAAAATAATTACTTTGGTAAATATTGTACTTTATTATTGTTATTATTTTTATTATTATTGTTATTATTATTTTTTTTAGCAAGACTGCGTCTTTCAGCCTTCCCATACAAGGAAAGATTAATGAAAAAAGCTGTCGCCACAGAGGAACAGAGCAGTTTCTCCGTCTTAGTATTAATTCGGCATCTCAATTACATAACTCATAATGAACATAAATGAATTTGGTGATGTTAACTCTAACAGCAAAATTGAATTAATGTTATCATCATTAGATAATCAGAGTGTGCCATTTTAGAGAGACAATGAATAAATGGCTTTGGCTGGAATTTGCAGGTCTAAATGAATTCGATGTGCTCTTCTTTTTTCTATGGCAAGTTTTTGTGGCGGGCGCACAATGGCAGGGATTTGAATAAAACGAACGCTATGCTAATCATATTCTCGCTGCGACACGTCAGTGTGGTTGTTCGTACCATTGTTCTTCTGCTGCAGCATATTTGCAACATGTGTCAATTATGCCAAAGACGGTTAATTTGATGAGTCTATGGTCTGGCACGCTGCAGATGTGACCAAAGCAAGCTTTCTATGCAGAACACTGCCCTTTTTTTTTGTCTTGTTGTTTTTTTTTTTTTGCCCCTGCCATGATCACTCTTTGCCGTACCTCATTGTTCAAAAAAATTGTTCATGTAGGATGGACTAGTGGTTAGCGTTTACCTCAAAGTTAGTCAGCTTCTGCGGTTTTTGGATCTCGTTTTGGCCCTACGATGTGTGGACGATGCATGTTCCCAAAAGGACTCTTCAGGTATTCTTCTCACATTCCCAAAACCAACAAGTCATGTTGGATTCATTAAAGACTCTAAATTGTCTGTCGAGGCCCTATTTTCATGCTCAGCACAAGTCATCCCCCCGCACCACCCACACACACACACACACACGCACGCACACACACACACACACACACACACACACACACACACACACACACCCACACACACACACACACACACACACACACACACACACACACACACACACACACACACACACACACACACACACCAGTTGTGCCATCATGCACACACACACACACACCAGTTGTGCCATGATATAGGGATTCTTGTAAAAATATAATAAAAATAGTCATCATCATAATAATAATAATGTATTCGATTAATCAGTTTCAACAATGATTCAGAGTGTTTGAGGCATGCTGATGTCATATTTATGAATGAAATCCAATGACATCCACCAGACATATCAGCGGCCTGCAGAAACTGTCTGTTCGCGCCTGAATCAGATCCACCAAAATCACGTTCACCACCCGTGTTGCAACTTAGGTCCGGTCTAAACTCTCGTCTACTTCCTGTCACCAAATTGTCAGCTGACATAAATATTTACATTGTTGTTTCACGTTAAAAAGCTATTTGATGGCTGCTCTCAATTGAAATGATATCAACTAAATGTTGAGTTTTTATTTCAGATAATGCATTGTCAGCGCCTGACCCCGATCCTCTTAAAGATGCCCTCGGGCACCATTGAGTCAGTAGTCAAGACTTTGCCGAGATCTTGCTTGCTTGTGGCCTTGTGGCCTGACAACCCCCTGAGGTGTGTCTGCTATTTGTACTGAAAGCTTGGGGGAACACTCGCGGCTCTCTTTTTAAGTGGAGCTGTGGCAACTGACCCCCAAGAGAAGTCCATAGAGCCTCCAAGACCGTGACAGCTTGGCTCCACTTCATTATCTCCCCATTTATTCACTGGACTCCGAACCAGTCTTGTCCTGGATCTTCAAACAGAACCCAAAGAGGCTGACTTGACATTACATTTCCCAATATTGCAATAGAGGATGCATTTGATCTTACATAACATCAACTTTTCCTTTTACAGGGTTTCTCTATGTGCGGGTCAGTCAAAACCCTTCCTTGGTGCACAAAAAAAAAAAAAAGTGGGGCACTGTGTACAGCTTTCTTTAGTTTGCCAAGGAAGAAAAAAAAACATGCACATGAGGTATAAAATTGCAAATACAACCAAATGGTTTGTTTCCTGCAGTTAGCATAAGACTCTGCATTGTTTCAGTCTTTTATTGTATTGTACCTATTTAAAGTTATTAATTAATGTTTCTTTGTCTTGGTTGTATAGTAAAAATCACACCTAAGAAGGTGTGATTTTTACTATATGGACAACACTTTTTATTCAACTGAAAAAAAAAAAAGCTGTTGCCACAGAGTAACAGAGCACGTTCTCAGTATTCATTCTGTATCTCAATTTTATAACTTCAAATGAATTTGGTAACGTTAACTCGAACATTGAATTAATGTTGTCATCATTAGGTAATCAGAGTGTGCCATTTTCGAGAAACAATGAATTAATAGCTTTGGCTGGAATTTGCAGCTCTAAATGAATTTGATGTGGTCTTTTTTTTTCAATGGCGAGTTTTTGTCGCGGCACAGAGTGGCAGGGATTTGAATAAAATGAACGCCATACTAATCATATTCTCACTGTGATACGTCAGCGTGCTTGTTCATACCATTGTTATTCTGCTGCAGCCCATTTGCAAAGTGCGTGTGAAACTGCATGGCGCTTCCTAATAAGGCCAATCATAGGTTGAGCTTGTCTATCGGCTCTTGAGCGTCATTCTCACTATAATCTCTGCTTCCTATTATAATTTGAAAAGAGGACCCTTCCTCCCTCTTCTCCTACCCCATCCACCAGGCTGTCAAACTTTGTGCTAAGGAGCCGTGGCTTTTCTACTCTAGGCGACAATAGAGTTTATACTCGCAAATGATTCCAAACGGATGATCGTGATGTTCTCCAAATCGCTGCCTATATGCACTTTTACGTGTTTCATGGCAAACAGGTACCAGGAAAACGATCGTGCTCTTTATGACTGATTTATGGGACTGGTTATTTATTATCATTATTTTTATCATATTAATTGTGATTATGATTCTGATCATTATGATTATTTTTACCAGAAGTGTGAAAGCACTTTTTTATGTTTATTATAGTTTGTTTTTATTGATTTATTTTTACTGTTCTTTGCCATATTTGCTTTGTAATATTTGGTTTGTTTGCTTTTTACAGTAGATTAAAAGTAGCTAAACTTTTTTAATCTCTAATCTCTATTTTCAAAATGATTTTACAATTGTATTAATTCTTGGGCGATATTTCTCCTCTCTGTTTCAAGTTCATTGCGACATTCATTTTGGCCATGTACTTATTCAACCATACATTGCTTTGTCATTACCCCTAAACTTTTTATTTCAATTCTACACTGCATTAAAATTTCTAACCTTTCACCAAAAGTCAGATAATGAGCAAAAAAGGGCTGAGGACAGAGCCTTGAGGAACACTAGTTCAAGCGTGGAATGACTGGGATTTAAAGCAGTCTTGGGATGTATCTGAGACTCCAGTAAGGCTCTGAATGAGAATGACATGGTGGATGAACCAAATGTAAAATCATTTACATACCGTCCATCAATTATCACCTCAGTTGAATTGCTTGCTCATTTCTTTTTTTCTTTTTTTTGGGGGGGGGGGGGTAATATCGTAAATGAAGAATGACAGCACAAAGTAACCGGGAATGTGAATGTTTTTGAACAGGCAGTCGAATGGATGAAGTGTCGGATGTGGAGTCGGAGCCTGACCTCCCCCTCAAGAGGAAGCAGCGCAGAAGTCGTACCACGTTTACAGCCGAGCAGCTGGAAGAACTGGAGAAGGCTTTCGAAAGAACCCATTACCCTGACATTTACACCAGAGAAGAGCTGGCCCAAATGACTAAACTCACTGAGGCGCGAGTGCAGGTAATACATAGACATGTCAACATGTTTAAAAGTCCTTGGCCGAGCATGACCTTGAGTTCCGAGTTGCTCCATGTTCATAATGCTCTACATGCTAATTAATTACATTAATTACATACATAATTGAGGCACTGTGTGTCTATACAGTGCATGCCCTGTGACTGACGGGAAACTCTGCTCACCAATTAACCAAGGCAGAAAAGAACTCAAAATAATTTATGGAAAAAACAAAACAAAAACACGAAAGGTAAAAAAATGGAGGCCACGCCAAGAACAACCTCGAGAAATAAATAGTAGCGAACGTTTTTGGATTTTTTTTCGATTGGTTGGAAAATGTGCTTGATGACACTGATCCTGTCCTGTTCTTGAATATTATGGTGCAGGTGTGGTTCAGCAATCGCAGGGCCAGATGGCGAAAACAAGCAGGAGCCAGTCAGCTCACGGCTTTCAACCATCTGTTGCCTAGCGGATTTCCGCCAACAGGGATGCCAACACTTCCTACATACCAACTGGCAGACTCCAGCTACCCGAGCAATATTTTGTCCCAAGGTAGAGCAGTACTTTTTATCTTCTTTGAATGTATGGCTTATAAATTGGAGTGAATCATTAGAACCTTCCAAGGAAGGGATTGGCTGGACGGTTGAGTGTCCTTACATTCCGAGATTCCGATGTTTTGTCAGGGACACCCTTATTGGCGCACCCATACAGTACAAAAGGTGGCTCATACAGAAGAGGGGGGTCAGGGTGAGAACGACAGTATAAACTGAGTATGCTGACATTGGAATCAGGCTCTAAGACATTGAAATGTCATTTTCTTGGTGAGAGGTGACTGAAGGGATTGAGCAATACCAATATACTGTCGTTGGGCTCTTGAGCACAAACACCTTCAATGGGGGTTCTTGTTCACCATTAAGGTTAAAATGGAGCAAATGGCTGTACAGTCACGATGGTGTCATTTGACTTTCCATAGCTGCATCTTTTTACAAATATTACCTTATTTGGGATCGCCTTGAAATATTATCGTTCTTAGATCCATTCCAAATCCATCTGATCGCTTAACAGTTGTTAGGTTTGATACATGATGATTTTGATCCTAAAGTGTTCAATCATTTTTTTAAGATTTCAAAAAGGTGAGAGACCCAAGAGACGCAAGACGAGGAAAAAAAAAACACATTTGTGTGCTTACTACTCTTACAGTGTGCGATGTACTTGTGACGTTGGCAAATTTAATGATAGAAAAAAATATTTGTTTACAATTATATGTAAATATATATATTGAACCCCCCCCAAAAAAAAGCAGTGAAACCTCTAACATGCATTTGCCAAAACTAAAAAAAAAAAAAAAACGTTTTAAATAAAACTGAGAAAAAAAAATCTGCAAATAGGTGTCCACATCTATATGGGCGTCTACCTTAATATAAGAAACATTTCTAAAATGTCCATTCCCCGCCCCATTTTCTTTTATTATTGGGGGAAATTAAGGGGTCACTTACAGTCTGGTTGCGGGCCAACATAATCTGTGAGCAGCGAGTGAAGCTAGTAAATCTACACGAGGTTAAGATCGAGAATGTGATTGGGTTAGTCGTCTGTCGAATCCTCTACACCGCACATGTAGCACTCAAATGGCAACAGCTACACCTGGAAGAGAAGTCGAACTAGACCAGTGATTCCCAACCACAGTGCTACAGCACTTTGGTGGGCCATGGGAGATCATCAGGTGTGACACAGCAAATGTCAATTATTAAACTAATAACCCATGGATCCATCTGTTGCCATTTGTACAACAGCATAACAACGTTGTGTTCAAATAAATACATTTCATACTAAGTCTATGATTATGATTATTTGTAAACACATACCTTTTGTGACATTTTTGGTGGTGGTGTTGAGTTTGACAGTTCATCAGGAATGAAAGTGCAGAAAGTGCAATTACAGGGCGTATTGTGTGAAGACTACTATATGGCTATGTCCTGTTATTTATCTTTTCAGACGGCGGCGGTACAGTTCACCGGCCCCAACCGTTACCCCCCTCCACTATTCACCAGAGTGGTCTATCCGGCAATGACAGCAGTTCCACCTATGGTCTAGCTTCGAATCGCCACAGCTTTTCTGGCTACTCCGACACCTTTATGACTTCTGCACCGAGCAGCCACGTCAACCCGGTCAGTGCTGGGCTTTCCCCGCAGGTAAATTTTACATGTCTATTTTTATACTTATGCATGAGGACGGCGGTGTGCATTTTGGCTTTTCTTTTGAACTCGTTATGTTAGGTCAGGTAAGGCTCAACACGGTCACTTTTTGTTTGGGTCTGTCTCCTAATGCAGATCCTTGCTGCAGACTCCACTGATTCCTGAGGTAATATCCAATTAAAAACCTCAAATGGGATATGCGGTAATTCAGGTTTGCTGTTACGGCAGTGTGACACAACAATTATGATGAGTCATTACTTCAAGCAATCCATTCGTGAAACCTGTACACTATTGTCCTATTCTTGTTGTTTGACAAAACTCATGGTTCAAAGTCCCTGCAAAATAAATGAATAAAAGCCGCTCCTCAAAATAAGAAAGTTGCTCTTCAGATCAAGTAATTGATTTGCAAAACTGCTCAGCAAAGAAAGCTAAAATAGTTTGAGCCTTAGAGACGTTTTTGATTTGCTGCACCTGGTAAAAAAAATATTGTGGGTTGTAACTAAAAAACAAAACAAACAAAAACACATAAAACACATCAAGCCTGAAAACTTTTCCACAGTGCAAAACAGAGCTCCACAAATTCCAGCAATTACTCGAACCACCCATTTATTTGATTTTCAGTTTTTATCTCATTTTCCCAAAGCTGCCAGACCTACATTCGTCCAATTTTCGTTGACAAGACAGGGGAGGTGAGGATTTCTGACAAAACAGGGATTTGCTGTTGTTGCGGGGAGTTGGGGGATAACAGAGGTGTCTTTACAGCATGTGTTTAATCGTTTTGTAGGGGCTTAATACTACAAAAAGAACACCACATGTATATCAAGAGACATGGCTCTCTTCATTTAGTAAAATCTCTATCCCTAAAGAACGCAGCCTTGGTTTACACTAGGGATTACCATGGAGGGGATGTGTGGTGCATTATATACTGTATATTGTCATGGTTATTGGTTTACTTGCGAGTAGCTTTGACTGCTGCATTACACTTGGCTATTAGGTTCCTTTTGACAATGAAATACAATTATTTCTCTTTGAGAATGCCACATTTGCTGTTCACCAGCTGATGATGTCACGGTATTTAACAATTATTTCACGTAGGAATTCCCAAATGTCAGGATCCAGAATGGCTCATGGATCAATTTTTATTTGAGTGCACTGTAACTGATCATCAAGCAAGCACACCATTCTTGGCAAAGGGCTTCTTGATTCAGATTTTTTATCATGAGTTCATGTCTTTTGTGTTCTTTGTCATTAGTTAAGGTGATGGTGGTAATACCCAAAGTATTTTATTAGGCAACCTCAATTTGCGAGCCGAGGTGTTGGTTAAATGAATTTGTTTGAGGAGCAACTACTTATTACATTGGTTCAGCTAGTGTAATGTTTAATAAATGGCTATTTGAGGCGTTGTAGAAATTGTTGTTATTTACAAAGCTTACTTTAAAATGCAGTTACGCTCTCCTTGATTCAACACTTGACAAAAATTCCCTCAAAAAGCCATTGCGTGTTGTCATCTATGGTATTTTCGACTGCTTATATGATACATATTTTAAAAGGCTGCACTACGCTGCTCATAACATGGGCATACTTGGAAGCTTATGGACCGTGAATGAGAGTTTTAACATGCAATTCTCATGTGGGAGAAATCAATAACACTCATTCATTTCCATTCCCTGACTATTCATCTGTCAATCGAGTTTACATTGCTCTTCATCCTTTCACCGCGTTCTTAAGCATTTACATGAGATAGTGGCACAGCACTGATTCCTTTTTTTGAATCGCACAGAAGCCATGGAGATCCTGAACACCTGACAGGCAGCGCACACAATTTTAAACAGCCATATTATATTTGAAATGTACGTCACACTCCACATTTGAACCTCCTCTTCATATATTCAAAGTGGGGGGAATGGATGTTTGCTTTCATGTGAAGGCTGCTGCCAATTCAAAGCATTGCAGAGAGGAAAACACTGCAATCCTCAGTGGGTAAACATTTCTTTAAACCTTCGCAATATAATGATTGCTTTCCTTTCACATGAAAAAAAAAAAGAACTCACATGAATTGGATGGACTATTTTCTAATCAGGTCACTGAAGGTGACATGATCACTTCCTACAGTGACCCCAAAACGTCAATGCGTTACACAAGAAAAGAAAGGGGGAAAAAATGAAGCGCTCATTTCGTCTCCAGTTTGTTGTGAGAAAAAGATTTAGTAGCCTGTACCGGAATGGAGAAGCTCTCTAGCTTGCTATTTGATGTTAGGCAGAGAGAGAGAGAGAGAGAGAGAGAGAGAAAGAGAGAGAGAGAGAGAGAGAGAGAGAGAGAGAGAGAGAGAGAGAAATGCTAGAAGAGAGTTGGTTTCAGTGTTGGGGGATCAGAGCTGCTTTGGTTCTGTGGCTGTGTGTCTTTGATCCATATCCCCAGGCCTGCCTGCCTCGCGAGCTCAGGCCTCTGCTCATGTTTCCAGACAACTGTCGGCCTGAGATAAGGTGGGCTGGGGGGATGCGCGGGTGCCTCTTCACACATATTACCCCCTCCCCCAGCATTCTCTCTCTCTCACACACACATATTTATATATAGTAGATGTAAAAATGGCCAAAGCTCCTGTAATTAGATTTTTGTAATGTAAAAAAAAGAAAGGATGATTTAAAACTTTTACCAATTACAAAAACATGCAAAAGTCAACTGAAAGAGGAGAACAAATAAATATACTGTACTCTCCCTCTCTCTCTAATATACTGTACTCTCTCTCTTACTCTCTCTCTTTCTCTCTCTCAAATCCAAATTATCCAAGTTAATTAAATCCAAATAAACATCAAATCATCAATAATGTCAAAACAATTGGCATATATATCTATATATATATATGGGGGGCACCACACACCTATTCCACCTGTTGCTGAGCGTAACCCTTAATTCATAATAAATATTCAAAAAAAATTTGAATCAACACAAAAAAGAAAGGTTTACGCACATCTCTGATGAAAAAAAAAATTGTAAAAAAATTGTTGACCAGTGTGAATAAGAAACAATCCCAATGACTTTTAATATAGGAATAATTATAATAATCAAAATATATAATCAAATGGCATACACTGGACTTAATAGTCCAACGAGAAGACTAAATGTTGCAATAAAATTAAAAGATGTGTATCAGTAGTTAACAGTCATATCATCCAGAATGTCTGTGTAATGTCCATTTATTCCACCGGCAATTTCGGGTGCATTTGATGTTTTGGTCCGAGGGTATACCGAAGACAAATACAAAACAACAAAAATACAATCTCCATTGGTATACAGCCCACATTTTACAGTGTGTGCTTGGAAGCTGAATGTCAATATTAGTCTCAGCTGCTATTAAAATTTGCGGCATTAAGCCCTTTGACTGGGCATACTGTCAAGTGGCAGACTCCAATGTCAACCAATCAAAAAGGATGAGCGTATATATTTAGACCATCATACTGGAAGGTTGTGAGATGTCGGCTAAAAAAAAAAATGCTGCTTGACTTCGGATAGAAGCTTAGCTGCCGCAAAATAAAAGATTCAGACCGAAAGAATTAAATTTAAGGAAGGTTGATCATTTCTCAACTTTTTTTTTTCCCTGACACAATTTTTCAAAAGAAACAATACATTGCTGAAGTTCATAATTGAAGTCTTCATAAATCCTTTTTTTTTTTTAAATCAGAATTTTAGAGTATCAAACTACACTTCGAGTCCCCATTCACCTTGGCAGTAGCCAAACGTGGTCTACCCCAAACATAATTTTGAATGATTCTGTATTGATAATAGTTTGGTAAATATAGACTGAGTTAGGAGTTACAATTTTGGAAATTTGTGACTGTACCATCTTTGGCAGGTTTTTAGACAAACAGATGAATAGAATAGCAGACCCACTGATTGGTCAGCTGGCACTCAGTATGTACATATATTTCTTGTTATTTTACATATTTTTTTAATTGTTTTTGAGACTCGCATGTTGGATCGAGAGAATTAAGATTATTGGGTTACACTACAGGCAGAATGGCGGTGTAATTGGGTCAGCACGCCACACAGTCAGTTCCGGCTTCATCGGCCATTCCATGTTCGGTTCCCCAAATATTGTAAATTGTGACTGTGAGTGTGAATGCTTGTTTGTTTATGAGTGCCCTGCGATTGGCTGACGATGAGTCCAGGGTGTACCCCACACACACTTTAACAATAAAGTTGTGCTTGACTTGACTTGACATGTTGCCCAGAGTCAGCAAAAATGTATTTTCTTTCTGTGTGTGAAATATGGTACATTTGAAAAAAAAAAAAAAAAAAAAAAAGTCAAATTACTGCAGAGCTTAGAAACAGGTGGTTGGTCAGCCATTGTAACCATGAGGCAGGTGTAATCAAGTCATTTGGTATCAAATACTGCCTCAAATAAAATAGGCACTTAACAGAATGTGTACGTTCAAACTCAAATAATCAAGGAAGGACAAAAACATTTGAAGTCCTGCGCTATTTACGGTCCGGCTGGTGCACGCCCATTTTCATGTCACCGTTGAGGTGCTAGGACACTTCTACGGAGGATACATCAGATGTTCCTTCATTTCAGTTAGCCGGTGAAACCCCCTCGATGCTGGATCTGCCCACCTCAATTAAAATTTAAGACAACTGAGACATTCCATAAAATGACGGCGTGAATACAACTTCCGGGCTGCGTTTCAATGTTAGTTAGGAGCTAGGAAATTAAGAGACTTGAGATGAGGTCCATGACAAGACACAAGTGGCTGTCGGCACCACATAGGATGATACAAGGGCTCACCTGTTTGGTCGTGTGACGTTCGTAAACTGAGCTATGATTGGTGGAGTCTTGAGCAACTGTGATGTCATTTTCGGTCAGCAGGAAGTAGTAAAATGGCCACCTCTTGTGGTGGATAAAATGGATGGGTTTCACTGCTTGAGTCACATTCCACCAAGGCAATATCAATTCGAATACCACGTCTAGACTAGTGGTTCTGTATAGAACATATTCGAAAGAAAACGTTTGACTTGTCTTCCCCTTTTAACAACATGGAATTTCATAAACATGACCTTAACACTGTCCACAATTTCGGTTGTACAATTGAGTTGAGTCCACTCATAAGTGGCCATTGAAGTCTCATTTGGGCTATTTTGATGCGCCGACCACATGAGCCTCTGCTTGTGTCTATTTGCAGGTGATGAGCATCCTGAGTAACCCGAATGGCGTTTCCTCCCAACCCCAACACGACTTCTCTGTGTCGCCGCTCCACAGCATGTTGGAAGCCCCTCCACCTAACGCCGCGTCAGCCCCCGGCAGCCAACGTTCGGTGGAGGCCTCCATTAAGACGGTGGACAGCCTTCCGTCCTCCCAGTCCTACTGTCCCCCAACGTACAGCACAACCAACTACAGCGTGGACCCCACTGTGGCTGCCGTGGGCTACCAGTACACTCAGTATGGCCAGAGTAAGTCCTGCTGGTGTCCTGGCTTAGCGTGATACTTGTCGCTTACTGCTCACGCTAAAGCGAGTGTTTGCTGACAGGATCTCAAAGAGCATTATACTTGATCCCTGTAGCATGGATGTGATGATTGTTGGTCACATGCACAGTAGGGCAAGCTACAAGAAAGTCAAACAAAAACGAAAATATCCCCAAAACCTTGATGGGCTGGAAAAAAAAGGTCATGACATTTTTGAAATCAGCATCCAAAATACATTTACATTTTACAGTAACCTCTAAATGGGGTGTCAATAAAACAGCATCCTCGGGGAGGGCAGAATCACATAACATCACACGCTTGCTGCACAAGCAAAATGGTAAATTCACAGCATTGGGAACTTGCTAACTCCTTTCCGCAAATTAATTGCTTATCTTCAATTCTAACGTTTTTAAGGTTGTGAGAAGCCAAAATGGCAATCACGGTGAAATTTCATTTCATTGCCCAGCACTACAACAATGCTACCTTTGTCTAAATGACTCACTTCAACATAGTTCCTTGGCACCAAGATGCCTCAAGTTGGCTGCAAAGCAATACTTTGTACTTTCATTGTGTGCGAGTCAACAACAAGGGTTTCCACTGCACACCTTTGATTTGTTTGCAAAATATAGAAGTGGATATACAGTACAGGGCTCGATAGCAATTACAGATGCTGAAAAATGGCAGTGAACTGGAGCAGCTGTTAACAATCACTTGCAGCAGAATCCTCACAGAATGTTATCGGTTCACCCACATTAGTCACTTGATTTTGCTCGACATTTGCAGCAGATTCAAACAAGGTGCTTTTAAAGTGATGCCACTTTGAGTGATACGATCCTTTCAGGGATGCAAACGTTTTGGCTGAGGCCTTCCATCGACCCCCACTTCCTCTTCCTGCAAAACTAACTTTACTTCTGGCATTTCACTCTTGCTCTAATTCAAAAAAAGCACCCGACAGATTAAAGAACATACCCCACTGTCAAAATAGCTGCGGTGTGTGCGCCCGCGCATGTTTGTGTGTCGCTCGATAGGCTCCACCTTGGACACAGAGGAGTCTCGGTGTGACTGCTCAGCAGGGGTTTAAGGTGTAAATCTGTCTGACGGGGGGGGGGCTTCACATGGAAGGCCTCACTAAACCGTAGAGGTTCCCAAAGTGCTCCTGGATGACAGACTTGCCCGCCCATAGATGCTCTTCTTCCTCCTTGTGTGACACTTTCCTTTTTTTGTGTACTCCACGCGCAGAAGCATCCTAACGGACACGCGCTCCTTATCCGCACACAAACACACCGCGTCATGTCACGTTGCTGTCAACACCCTTCTCTCTCTCTCTCATCATTTCAAAAAAGAGGAGCCATCAGCAACTCGACAGGGGCGGAGCCACATGTGAGAAATGTGCTGAGCATTAATGCCGGCTTTGCTTATTATTATGGGCCTTTTGTCAGTCTGTCTGTCTGTCTGTCTGTCTGGCATGCTGTCTTCTTATCGCTCACTTTGAATCATGTAAACAAAACAAAATGGGGAGGTGCCGCTGAATGTTTGCACACAAAAATCCACCCCACTCACGTTACAACACAATCAAGCGAATATGTTTATGCCGGTCTGTTTAACACATGCTTGTTTGTCTCTCGCACACAAAGAAATGACCTTCATGCTGCAATTACATGGATCAACTTCATATTTTGTGTTGAATTAACGAATGATAATGCTGTGGAAATGTGTGACTTCAATTGGACCGGGTATATGGGTCATTTCACAATTGGAGGACATGTTAGACACCTACATTTTTGAAGAACAGCACTTTTATCTGATCCTTTTTAAGCTTTAAAGAAAAAGAACCAATAAGTCATGATATACTTTGATTTGTCCAGCCAGCCATCAATAGCACACTTTTTTATGAGAGCTTTTATTTGTCATACTGTATATATTTTGTCCTGTTTGGCGCAAACCTTTTGGCGGTAGTACTCAGGCACCTGCAAAACATATACTGGAGGCTATTTAACAAACATGGCTGAATAAATCATTTACAATGAAATAAAGACTGGTAAATGTTCTTTTACTACTAATTCAATTAAATATTATTCGAATGACAGTAACAGGCTTTTGCTCAAGAGTGCAGGCTAGCTGCATTAGCAGCTAACTCATTGTTTGGGGCAAATGTTTTGGAGATACTCAGGAAACTGAAAAACATATACCATATTAAAAAATATACATATTACTGAATAAATCCTTTACAGTGACATAAAGAGTGTGAAATGTTATTTTTCTACTAAATCATTTTTGAGAAACAGAGATTTTTTTTCTCTTGTCCTCTCCAGCTGCTATGAATTGCCTGGCCAAGAACGTGGGCCTGTCCAGCCAGCGCAGGGTAAAGCTGTCCGACCACTCGGGTGTTTTGGGACTGCTGCAGGTCGAGACTGGTCAGGCGTACTAGTCCTAATGTGACCTCATCAGGACAGCATGACACCGGCAGTGCGATCACCTTCCGTTGTACCATTTTGTGAAGAGGAAAAAAAAGTGAGCTAAACATGCAAATTATTTGGTTTGATGTGAGGCTATTTTGGTTGACAATTGCAGGTATCATCTTAAATCATTTCCAAGGGGAACATTCCAGTCAATTATTACTAGTCCGTATATTTTCCAACATGTTTTAAGTTTTTCCATGGAGTCATAGCTGCATTTCTAAATGGGTGAAGAGTGGATGAAAAGAATTGGAAGACTTTTGAAATGGTCAAATTTGTGCAAAAGGACCAGGCAATTGCAATGATGTGTTTCAAAACATTTGGGGACTTTGAAAAATATTCATCTATTTTGTTTTACTTTTCGTTTTGACAATCTTTAGATCGCTAAATATTAGTAGAATAATTTGTGTCATATTATTGTAAAAAATGTATATCTTTGTAATATATTGTTATTAAGAAATGTCAAATCAGGTCAAAATAATTTTTTAATGTGTTTGTATGTGAGATTCATCAAATGTAGTTGGCGGTAAGACATTCCAAATTTTCCATTTTGGACATTATTTCATTCTCACAAAATAAAGAAAAAGGCAGATCAAATTTGTATTATGATTATCATTATAATTATTCATATTATTGTGGTCAAATCCACAGTGGATTGTCTCAAGTGTGTCCTTTTTTTTGTAATTCATCCTCAAGTTCTTTCTCCACTGTTGACATGGACACATTTGTGTGGATCAAACAAGACTTCAATTGCCTTCTGTAACTATGCTCACCTTCGATTATTTAATAAAACAGAATTTGATTAAATATGTGAATGCTTGAAACTTTTTATTATTCCTGCTGATATCGTACTGGATTGATACCGGATCGTACTCTAGGCAGCAATATCAGTATCGGAAGTGAAACAGTTGTATCGGGCCAGTGGGATGGAAAATTCATTTTCCAGAAAAGGGATTTAAGATTCTTGGAATTGTACAGTCTAACACCTCCATACGTTTCGTACAACGGACACATGCCCCAGACAGCTGCTTGACTGAGGGCAAAGGTTAGGAGGGGATGGTGGATACGGTCAAGTTCGGGGAATTGGACTTCCATGCACCAAGTCCCCAAAAACACGCACAGGACAGTCGCTTAACTGAGTAACAGGACAGGGACAGGAAGGATAGAAATTAACGAAAAGAATGGAACTTCAAGTTCCACGAATTGGACCTCCATGGAGCAAGTAGCACGAAATTGTATGTTGGCATTCCAAATTCCGTACGTGTGGGATTGTGAAACTTTGTTTCAATGGATGGATTATTACATGGTGTCGTACTGCCATCTGGTGGCAACAACATCTGGTGGCAAAAACAAAGCATAAGTGTTTTATTCGTTCAAAAAGTGAAATATAATGAAATTTAACATTTTATGAATTATGAAACGAAAATAGTTTTTAAAGTTCTGTGTTTTAATTGTTTAATGTGGAAGTAATGTGGGAAAAAACCAAGAGCTGTATCGCCAACGTGGACATTTCCAGTAACCTGGGCGTCTGTGAGTAGCGTTTTATTAAAGTACTTTAATGTATTAACACATATCGATTCTCACCACTCATAGGCGCCCTTCAGAAAAGGGTCCCCAACAAACTTGATTACAGCTATCAACTGTAATCAAACGGAATGTTGTACATGAACAGTTCATCAATGGACTTTGCTACAATCTTACCTCATCGTTTCCCGTTCTCACTTCTTCATACACGCACACGAGATGTCATCTTACCAGCTTCTTCTTTAAGGAAGAAATAGCAGAAGCACAAGGGAACCGAGCACAGACCCCACATTGTTAAATCAATTCTGTTCTGCTGTAGATTTCCTGGGATGATTACAAAATGCTTGTGGCCAGGATGGCCCGTTTGTCACTGAATGTATTTTCTGATCAGGAAAATGACAACCAAGCTTGGATTTTCAATTTTATCAAAATTTGTTTGGGAGAAATCAGGAAATAAGTTCTCACGTCTCTTTAAATCCGCGTCAAAAAGATGTATAGGCACACACATAATGCCATTCTAATGAAAATTTGCTGTTGACCAATGTAATAAATTAGATTTATATAGTGCCCTTCTGCTTTGAAAAAAAAAAACCCAAAGTAATATGCGGCATTAAAATTGTGAAAGTAATGGTTTCAAAACTACTCATACAAAAATACGTTATGCAAGGGAAAACTAATCAATTGAAGTGGAACTCAAGTAAAAAAAATAAAAATATCTACAATGTTTTACTGCATGTGCGTCACAGTTGGACCTAACAATGAGGACTTTGTCAAGTGAAATATTTTCTGACAAAGGCACTTCACAAAACAATTACTTGGTTGGATAAATTCACATTTGAGAGACTGAGATAGTCCACATACCAAGCCATTTGAATACAAGCACTTAAAACTTTGTTTTTCTCCATATTATGTCTTTTTTAAAACAGGTACGGAGCAGATTCTCAACCCCTCACAACATCCTGATATATAAAGCATAGCACTAGAATTCTTTATCCATTGACTGCACATTGTTTTCTCAAAATCCGATTATTTTAATGGTAACCATGTTCACTTCCACCATATACTGTTCTTATGACAAATAATATTGAAAACAATTTGGTGGTAAAAACATGACACATTAACGGAGCGTCCTTGAAACTTAAGCTGAAAGTTACCTAAAAGACAATAATGTATAAAATAAAAACATATCACGTTAAAACGTGATGTTTGGCTTCTGCATTCGGCACAACAAAATTAAGCACTTACTTCCGGTTAAGGTCAGAGATGGAATTTGGTAAAAGTTAAATAATTTTAAACACTTGACATTATTATTTTTTAGAGAAGTAGTAATTATGTTGCTAGTCATTTTGATTTATAAAACAGAAAAAGGATTCTGCCAGTGACCTGGATTGGAAAGTAATTGCTTTTGCTTTGTTACGGTGAATGTGAAAGCCAAAATGTGCCATGTTATAACATAACTTATGTTACGTGGCACTTGTCATTTTTAAAATGTGGAACTTATCACATTATAACATGATGATGAACATCTTTTTTTTTCTGGTGTGGCAGCAAATGCAGAAAGTAAATATGAAATTCTTTTGTGATAATCAGTCCTGTTAGTACAAAATGGTCTTAGACATAGAGGAGGAAAACACACACAAAACTTAAAAAAAAAACAACACTAACTGCGTGGCTACTTAAGTCGGTGCTTTTCCAGAGCATACTGAACACATTAAAAATGGGTTAATGCAACCAATCAGGCGTGAAATAATAAATTATATGGGGAAAAAAAACAAACAAAAAAAAAACTCGGTATATCCCTCACCAGGAGTAACTTGACACCATTGAGGATTTTTCATGTTATCAAAATCAGTGTAAATAAAACAAAAAGCATTTTCTCCCTTGAAGAAAACAAACAGATTTCGATTCAAATGAATGTAAATCTGTATGCATGACCAACTACTTTTGACTGGCACAGTCCCCAATCCCCTTGCATGCTATACGTCGGGGGTACCAACTATCCTCCGACCATTGCGCGAAATGAATCAGCGGGATTTGCTGCAATTCCAGATACATACACACATTCCAAAACACGGGTATCACATGTGCATCATCCTTCCAGCTCTTTCTAGTCCCCATTGGGAGGCACAGTTGTATTCCTTCTGTATGCTTGAACTGACGTCTACGACACGCAGTCTTTGACGCCACCGGGAGGATCTCCGCTCGTCACCAAATTACAAAGAAGTCTGCGACGGCCCGCCTGGTAATCCTCCTCATCAACATTGACCAACAGTTTGATCGCCTCGTGGCCTACTGCCTGCTTCAGAGAATCTGTGATGAAAACTCCTTTCAGGGCCTCTAACAACGAGCCGTTGATGTAGTCTCTCCAGAAAGCATCCAGGTAGGTGAGCTCGGAGAACTTGATGTCACAGATGATGGAGCCCAAGTCTCGTGATTTGAGGATGGTGTTGGCCTGGTTGAAACGTTCAAATTGGCGCTCCACAACCTCTTGCTTGTTGGAAAAGATGTTGCCCTGAAGGGCCGAGTCGTGCTGGCAATATTCGGCACGGACGCGCAGGCGTATATCTGGGGAAGTCGAGAACAAGGACGGTCAAGATTTCCATGCGGTTAGACATCAAGAAGGTTCAAATGTGGAAAGCTGGCCATTAACATGGCTCTTATTGATACTGCACAAAATGCAACAAGTCACCAGCTTCTGGCATTGTCTTCAGTTTTAGATCAGTCATCTCTCCCCCCCGCCTTTTTTTGCTTCAGCGTTTTTGGCCTGCATTTTTCATATGGTAGACTTTATCATTGGAACAACATTCTTGTACTGACAGCTTTGAACGGATGATTCAATCACCCTCAGTCTTTATAATCCAACGCAAACAAATATGATGATGTCATACAGTGAGTGGGACAAGTATGGGAATCCTTTGGAATTCTTGAGATTTCTGGATAAGAAAATGCTCAGAAAATGTGGGCGCATCTTCATCAAAATCACAAGAACAAACAAGCTGTCTATTTAAACTAATACCACACAATGATATGTTTTCATATATGTAATGAAAAGAACATGTCAACATTCACAGGACAGGGAGAGGGGGAAAAAAAAGTACCGGTAAGTAAGCCTTTGCATTTAATAACTAGTTGACCCTCCTTTGGCAGCAATGACCCCAACCAAAGGTTTCCTGTGGTTGGAGATCAGAGATGCATCATCCTCTGGATGAGTTTTGGAATGTCTCATTCATCCATTTAAAGTATAGGTAGCGGCTTCCTAAACCTTCTTCATATCAAGTGCTTTTAACTCATTCAGTACCAGCCAATTCTAAACCAAGTCTGAAAAGACGTTTAAAAACGTCTTTGGGAGTGAATGACTTAAGTAACTTTTGTTGTTAATGAGTGTTTTGTTAAAAAAAAAAAAAGTTGGACATCAAACTTAAAACCGTGTAAAATGAATAGAAAGGTTTCCTGAGGTTGACAGTTTGGACACTTCATTCATACCACAAGTTTGCTTCTCTCTGAAGTCGGATAAGGAATGGCTTCTCTTCCACACGCCATTCGGTACAGAAGGAGCCGCTTTCATCCGAGATGGCCCAACATAGGGTCCTGTCAGCACATGACATGGGACTTAGGGTTGTGAGGCAGACGTTTTCACCAAACCGTTCTCTCCCACTTTGTCTTGCGGTGATCAAAACGGAACTTGCATGCGCCACCCACCTGTCATTCTGCGAGGCGCATTTTCCCTGCTTTTCATGGCTCCTCTCGGCGAAATGTAGCGCACGGACGTCTCTTCCAAGTACTTGTCAACAGGATCTGGGCACACTGAGGACCACACATATTTTATACGAGTGGAATCTGTACATGGAAGATGAACGCAATAACCCCAGCTATCAATCACTATCGCCACATGACCATTAATAGGGGGACAAACGCCAAATTTGGCAACCCAAGTGACTCACGATGCTACCCCAGCCTAGATTCTACCTCATATTTGCTAACATAATAATGACTATAGTCCTGTTTTTCAATGAATGACACTGAAAGTGCTTCAATTTCTTATTTAAAAAAAAAAAACATCGAAATAAATCAATTGTTAATACTCAATTAAAATATTTACTCAGCATGCAATTCCTCTTAATTCATTTCCACAAGTCTGCTTCTGTTTGTATGACGTCGCATCCCTTTTTGTAGATGATCACTATTGATTGTTTTTCTGTTATGGATTTCATTGTGCTTTTATTAATGACAGAAACCACTGTTCCTTTTGTGAATTCTTTTTTTTTAACTTCAACATGTTCAATAAATGTACAAAAAAAAAGACAGCCTTTAATGTTTCAAGTGACTCCCACCAACCACTAGTGCACCAAACAGAGAATACAGAAGAACATGTAACTAAAGCGCAATCTTTGGCAAATACAGAAATGTGTTCCAAAAAAAATCTTAAACATGAACATTCCATGATAACACAAACATGTCTATGTAATTAATCCCTTACTTCCTTGCATAATTTCCCCCATGTGAGCTTTCTGATCTTCTAGTATGGCACTTACTAGTATTTTCCAATTCAGTAAACTGCTTCTGTGTGTCACTACGGCCACGTCTGTATGTGAACATGAACCTTTCTTCCCTCAAGCCATTTTTTTAAGTACTGTAGTTGGTCCAAATTAAACCCATGTTCAGTAAATTATAATATGCAAATTATGATTTAGGAATGACAAGAAGACTACTTACCAGCCTGTCGTTTCTTAAGTGTGACGTAAGGCAAGAGGTCATGACGAGTGATAATTCTCAGAAGCTGGAGCACGTGTTGAAAGTTGGTCTCATCACAGCGACCCTGGCGCTCCAGTGCCAGCAAGAAATCTCGTCCGCTCCTGATGCCGCCACGTTCGTACTCGTCAATCACATCAACGAACAAAAACGACAGTACTCTAACGTCCCGATGAGTGAGCTGGGCTCCGATTATATCAAACATGCGGTGGAGCGAGTTCAACCCATGTGACTTGTCCACCGCTTCCTCGGGCCAAGGCTCAAAACTCCTCAATCCTTTGGATACGCTGGAGTTGACCAAACAGGCCGAGACACCGCCAGTGGTTGCCAAAGTGGAGCATCCGGGCCGCCGCGAGAGAGCTCTGTTGTCCAGACGGCCGGCGGTGGCGCCGCTCGGATTTGAGTCAAGATGATGGGCCTGGAGATGAGGCTGGGCTTGTTGAGCTGAGTCATTGTTGGCGACCTGGTGATGAATAGCCCCACCGTGGAGTTGAGGCTGCTGTGATGTCATCTCAGGGACCAAAAGTGCAAGATCAGCAACTGCAAGTCTTGCTGTCTTCCTCTCTGGCTAATGAGCTAGAAAAGGAGCAACACATTCATTCATTGTAGAACAAGTCACGTGGGCATTTCAAATACCTAACAGCTCATGAACAGAATCATGGTGCACTTGCTTACATTTGCTGGAACTACTCCATATTCTGTCATTTCACTTACTAGAAAGTACTTTGGAGGGGTTTATTTAGTCAGAACGCAGTACAGTTTGGAAAAGTTGTGTAAACAACTAGAATTTCTAGGGATGGGCAAATACCGAAACCCGGTATCGGGACGATATTTTATGGTATCGGGTTTTCATGGGAGATCGCCGATACCACCCACTGATACTTAAGGCAACACAAATCTGACATTGAATAAGACCTCCTCAGCAGTAGTTGGCGCTATACTGCAGCAGTTTGACACATAGGTGTATTGAATTGAATTGAATACAACTTTATTGTCAAATGTGCTGTACGTATGTGTCATCATCTGCATCAGAAAGAAAGGTCTATGTTCACATTTTTTCATCAGTGTTAAATGAAATCTTGTCGATCAAAGTTAGAAGACATATCAGTGCTGATTACCGGTAAATATTCAGAGTGAATATTTATTAAAACACATTTAATTTTTTCAAATGGTAGCTTCGACAACATTGTTTGGAAATCACAATGTACCATCAACGATGAGTTATTTTAGGGGACTACCTGGTGCTGGTGGCCACCACGTTGGTGACCCCCGCCATACACACGCACACCTATATACGCTGGCATTTACACCAAAGGACAAATACGATATACATAACACATGTTTTTGTTGGTAGTCATGGGTGCTAACTGGTCACCCGAGTCCATATCTTGGGTTCAAACTATAGGTGAAATTGTTTCAGACATAGGCCATCATAAAGGACAAACTGAAAGACGATGATGAACTGTTCACCCATTGCTGATCAAACTGTCAAACGCACTATTGTTTTTGCGTTCCTGGTTCAATGTATAATGACATTTGTTCTTCAACACAACACAATTATGCGGAAATCAGGCAAGGTAGTATAACAGGTCAAAGTGACTGTGGATCATCTGGACTTACATATGACGACAACGCAAAGCATGCCAATAACCTTTGAAATGACTCGAATGTTTACAACACAACGGACCTACGAAATGCGACTTGCATCTCAAACTTAAACTGATCGCGCTACATTGTTCATATCCCAAACTGCCATTATGGTCCTAAACCATGGCGTGACACTGAACAGAAACGTGCGTGCAATCTAGTTGGCGAAACGTTAATTTGAATGAGCTCGGAGTTAGCTGGACGCCGACCCGGCTAAATTACACCATTTCAATTTAACACACAACAAAAATGTGCAGATTGCTCATCCTCGTGACCTGGAGTCTTATTGCTGCAGACGCAAGCTAACAAGAGCCGCACCGTCAACGCCGGCGTCAAAACAAACAAACAAATTAACAAACAAACAACAATGACTGACCAATAGTCATTTCAAGTCAAAATGATGGCCGCAATTCGTTGTGTTTGACAGCGTGAGTAAACATAACGCTCGTGTGTCAGCCGAGAGGAGTTATCACGCCGTAAATACATGGCGACAGCTAATGCTAAACTAGCTAGACGCGTCATCTGGTGAGACTTCTTCGTGGACAAAAAATCGTTCTGATTATCTACAGAATGATGTTTGATTATATACGTTTTAAAACTCTTACTTTGTGGTAGGACAGCGCCTATCGGCCTGTAATAAGACTTCTTTGGCTGTTTTTCGGCCCTTAAACACATACCACCTGAACTTTAGGATAAAATGAAAGTACTTCCTGTTTACAGTGCTGTTCATTTCCTCCCAAGCCGCATTTTTCTTCTTCCTCTCTTTTGAAAAATTCAACTTTATTGAAAGTCAGCACAATAACACAAATTGTTTTCTCTAACTGGCACTAATATTATAGATGTGAATATTAACCGAATGTAAAATTTACATTTATTAAATAATGTACTGAAATACAGCATTACATTTGTAAATAAAAGTCAAGACACATAATGAGTTTGAAGCAAACTCACATCTCACTCTGTGAGTATTACTGTGAATTCTCTCAGTTTCAGTATCCACATATAATAATCATAACACGATTACATTGTGACTAACAGTGTGGCTGCAGTCACGCTAGAAATGGAAAGAAAGTCTTTTGTCAAGCTAAACTGCCCATTGCAGATAAATGATTCTGAAAATCAAAATGTACTTTACCCAGCTACTTCTTACACATAATTCAGTGCCTCATAGATAATAAAACTATGATATAGAGGGAAAATGTAGGGCCTGTTTTTTCTTGCCAGTTTAGTGGAATAAAAATAAACTATGTTGTTGTTTGCCGCTCAGTGGAATATGGATGAACTATATTGTTGCTAGGGCAATATACATAACAGGAACCACATAGGTGGGACATGTTGTCAGTCAGGCATGAGCCAGAAGAAAAATCATTACTTTCCTTTCATTGAAACCAGCGCTAAATGTAGCTAATTGACATGGGACCTCCAAATTTGTTCTGCATTTGCTGCAAATTTCATTTCTGTTTGTCCTTTGTAGACAAGAGACCCCGATCACCCCCACCATTACATCCCCACTGTCAGAGGACTACTATTTCCAGTCAAGGACATGGCACACTTAAAATAGCTCTCTATCTGTGGATCTATTTTCATGAAGGCATCTGAACAAAGTAATATAGGACAATGTAACTAAGAAAGTTATATTACTAGTGTTACTATAGTTCGTTTCAAGATGAATTTTATTTAACTTGGGTCCAGATTTGCAGCATTTATTTTTGTTCTTCATCCATCCATCCATTTTCAACACTGTATATCCTGAACGGGGTAGCGGGGAGTTGCTGGAGCCTATCTCAGCAGACTTTGGGCGGAAGGCTGACTACACCCTGAACTGGTCGCCAGTCAGTCACAGGGCACATATAGAGACAAGCAATCATTCACACCCACGTCCACACCGTCACTGAATGGGAACCGATTTCACGCTGCCCGCAGGTCAGACGAGTGTACCACTAAAGCATCAGCAGCCCATTGTTCTTCATCATCATTATTCTTATCATATATGCTTTTTAATTAAAAATAAAATAAAAACAATAAATTTTGACGGGAAAATACATGAATCCTATTCAAGTGTTGTGTAATGTCTCTCCCTGCTGCATCCAAGAGGGAATTAATGGAATTACTAGTTAGTACGCACACAAAATACATGTAGTGTCTGATTTTTATCAGTTCATGTACTACCTATTATTACTTGTGTAACTTTCAAATTGACTATCGTGGAGTTTTCTTTCTTTAACGGAAGATTAACACTTCTATCCACATGTGTATAGCGATTCCCTCATTTGCTTCTAGCTTCTACTGAGATTGCCTGTATTGGACCCGATCGAGGGCCTGCCGTTCCAGTTCATCCCAAAGATATTTAATGCAGTAAAGGTCAGCGTTCTGTGGAAGTTCATCCACACCAGATTTACCCCAGCAGGTTTTGACGTCCCGCTGGAACACAGCCGTGCCTTCCACAAGCTGTTGATGCAAAGTTGCAATAAGCATACAATTGTTTCAAATGTTTTGATTTATTTGCTTTGCATTAAGATTTTGCTGGTAAATGTTGGTAATAATTTAACATAAAATAATGTAAAAAAATAATAATCAATACTTCCTCTGTGTCTGCATAAAAACTAATGTTGCTTTTTACTTACTGCACACACTAAGCTGTTTTAGAGTAGTTCACTCTTGTTGTCTAGTTTATGAACGGTGGCTTCAAATTTCTATTGCAATTACTTTTTTTTAAAATAGTCCAACAGTCATGAAGTTGGAATCTGAGCTTACCCTTGTTTGAAGGATACCCAGATACAATATTATTTATTTTCTCTCTGTAACATTGCAGGCATAGCATGTAAACAAGACAATCACCCAGCTAAACGTCACTTAAATCCACCCAGCACCTCCATGTTCTGCTTTTGCTAGGTGGCTTCTTTTGTGCTCTATTTATAGCACTCCTTTACTCTCTGTTTCTGTCAATCAGCCCCCCGCCCCACCACTCTTCAATTTTGTGGGATGGGTCATAAGCTTTTTTTAATGCCATAGTTCCCTAGCAGTCGGAAGGCTGAATCAGTCCCACATTTTGTCACAGCCAGTGAAGGACCAGCAGCAATGGATGACGTCTATAAAGCAGCGGTAAGTACAAGGCTGAGTGTATGCTTTCTGTCTGATATTTCAGGTCAAAATGAAGACCTGAATCTAAATTCTTCATATATTAAACTCAGAGCATACTCTATCAGGAAAATTGCTATGAGAGCATTCAGCTTTGGAGCCATTGTGACCGTTATACCCTTTCAATGTCAAGTCAGTGGATCATTACAGGATTATGAGAATGCACAACAAGAGAGACTTCAGTGTTAAGGTGCATGTGATTCTCAATTAATTTTGAATGCAATTCTGCAGTTGGAAATGAGGATTAACATTTAGATGATTCACTCTATGTGTGCCCTGCGATTGGCTGGCAACCAGTTCAGGCCTACTGCCCAAAGATGGCTGGGATAGGCTCCACCATGCCCATGACCCTCATGAGGATAAGCACTTTGGATAACGGATAGCTTCTAGATACAAAATCCTACTTTTGTAACACTCCATAGTGCTTGTGGTCTTGACAAAACTAAAACTAGAACATCATGAAATGAGTTCCTGTTTGTGGTTCCCATACTTTTTTTTCCTTTGGGTGACACCACATCATAACATCACGAAGTTCCTTCATATTATAGTCATTTTAAAGTCAACTGAGGTCAACCCCCCAGTATAACAATAGAAAAACAAAAAAAAAAAACAAAACAGCTGGACATAAAAAGAACAGCTGATGGTGCTCCAACCCCACAGACAAACACGCATGTACATAACTGCATGACAATCGATCTTGTACAGGCTTTCCAACAACAAGAATAGCCGGTGAAGACAGCTACATGATATATCACTTATACCGCTGAGTCGTGAACAGAGGAGCTGTACAGTTGATCCTACTGTTGTCCTGCTTTTGTCTCTAGGTCGAGAACTTGACCGAGGAGCAAAAAAATGGTGAGCAAATGAATCCTTTTACTACACTCATAGCCTACCACTGAAAACAGCTTACCTCATGCAACTAAGCAATGATTTCAAATGGCCTTAAATCAGGCCCTCAGATTACATGAATAGCCTACCACTGATATTATTGATGGCAAAAACAGTTTATATAGATATTTTATGTCTCAACACACCCCTATTATTTATACTTACATGCATTAAAATATGAGACCAAAAAAAATTGAAACACTATCATTCGTAACTATACGAAAAATGACCTGTATAATTGAAAAACAGATTGGGAGGTGGCGTATATGCAGCCAGTGGCCGGCCATGCATTTGGCACCTTGTCCTTCCATGGGGACTTCCCCCACCTACAGCTTTTCTTAGTGGCTTTGGTACATTTCTTATGTCAGAATAGACATTTGCAAAACAGTCAGTGCATTTCTCAAAATAGTTTGTATAAAGTGCAAAACATCACGGTTCCCCAATAAGATGCACAAGTGACAAAATTATGTGAAAATTGGACAAGTAGTTTTGAGACATTCAATTCTGATCCAAGAAATGTACCAAAGCAAATGAGAAAAACTGTTACACACCTCTTTATACCTCAACTATCACATTGGAATACAAAAACTATCAATATTAAACAAAAATGCAATATGCATGCCACTGTGCCACACCCATCACCTGGAACAGTTCCAACTCAACATGCATCTAACAATGTGACAAAACTCTTAATTGCCCATAACTATGAATGTGAGTGTGAATGGTTGGTTGTCCATGTGTGCCCTTTGATTGACTGATAGCCAACGTCGATTTAGGTGCTGACATCGTCAATCATACATCGAAACGTCTTATTCTGGAAGCTTGCTTTGTAAAAGCACAGCAGTTGTGGCAACACCTTGCCTTTGCTGAGTTTTGTTTCAAAAGCAAAGGGCAAAGGTGGCTTATTAGTGCATCTTCCTATTCTGATGTGATTACAGTATTCTGAGGCGACAAAGAGAGCTAGTCGGGCTCCATAAATCTGCCATTTTAAAACCAGAATTATGAGTGCTTGAGAGAACATGCCATCACCATCTCTTGCCTCAAGTCTGTCCGTTGGACAACATATGGCCGGGAAAGACGAGATTCTGTATATCAAAAGTACTCACACTCTTAAGTAGAATTATAGAAAACTACTCTGGTAATAAGGTACTGATTTAAATCCCCTGTAAGGAGCTTGGTCGCCCGAGATGGGCTCAGAGTTGAGCATCAAGGGGAGCCAGATGACATGATAATTTGTCCAATAAATTGGCCTCCACCCCACCTGAGGTGGGCTCTCCTCTTGCTGCGGTTGACGTCACCGAGGTGGTTAAAAAGCTCCTCAGTGGCAAAGCCCCAGGAGTGGATGAGATCTCCCCAGAGAGCTCTGGATGGTGTGGGGCTGTCCTGGTTGACACGCCTGTACAACATCGCGTGGACATCAGGGACAGTGCCTCCGGATTGGCAGATCGGGGGTAGTATGTTCCAACTATGGAGGAATCCCATTCCTCAGCCTCCATGGTAAGGTTGTGGACAAGAAAATTTGCACTGCAGCAAATATTACATGAATCACAGCCAACTCTCAACACAAACTTCAACAGTTTTTTTTTTTTTTTTTTAGTGTCGCTGTACAGACAGAAAATGTGTTGTCGGATACTATCAATGTCTGCGTGTCCCACAGAGTTCAAGGCTGCCTTTGACATCTTCATCCAAGATGCAGAGGACGGCTGCATCAGTACGAAGGAACTGGGGAAGGTGATGAGGATGCTGGGGCAAAATCCGACGCCTGAAGAACTGCAGGAGATGATTGATGAGGTGGATGAAGATGGTAGGTCAGCGCTGAGTGTGATACACAATTTTCATTGTGGTCTTATCAAATAAAGTGTACTGTGGACTCTACAAAGATAGTAGATGGACTGAAAAAAGAACATTACATTTGGATGATGAATGGATTTTATACCATCTCGCTGACGATAAAAATCTCCATCTTTAAAAAAAAAAAATCTATCAATCAACAGGCAGTGGCACAGTTGACTTTGATGAGTTCTTGGTCATGATGGTCCGCTGTATGAAGGAGGAGAGCAAAGGAAAACCAGAAGAGGAGCTGGCTGAACTTTTCCGAATGTTTGACAAGTATGCCTCTCTTTTTCAATGTCACCCAACGCTGCACATTCTGAGTCCAGCAAAAGCGTTTCTGAAAAACTCTTTGTCCTGTGTTGAGGAATGGCGACGGCTACATAGATTTGGAGGAACTTAAGGCCATGCTAGAGTCCACTGGAGAATCCATCACTGAAGATGACATTGAGGAGCTGATGAAGGATGGAGATAAAAACAATGACGGCAAAATTGATTATGACGGTACGTGTTAATTCTTCTTCTTCTTTAAAAAGACATCCACAATGTGTTTATAAAGTCCTCATCGCTATAGAATGCTGGATTTTTGTGCCACTGCCGAGTGCCACAATGTCAAAATAACAGATTATAAACAGTTTTTTTGATAGCCGCAGACTAAAACAAATGTATTATTTATTCACGACAAAAAAATAAAATCACTTTTATTCCTCACCATATGCCATACCAACCCTGGTCTAAGGGTGTCAGGGTTGTTGAAGTGTTTGATTCATGTGTTCTGTCCAACAGAATTCCTGGAGTTCATGAAAGGTGTTGAATAAAGAATTCAGATGGAGGTGACACAACGGCCATTCTTGTCTTCCTCCCGCTGCAATGATTCCTTCAGATTGGCCTCTTTTCGTCCTGTACTTGAAGCAACATGTGTCTTCAGCAGGCATCGAAACTCCTTGCCAACTCTTCTGAAAATAACTTCAGTGAAGCTCCAACATTGTTTTACAAATCCCCAGGTCACATACACTATTTGAAATAAAACAATTTTCAAAATTACACTCTTGGCCTGGCGTCATATGTGATGAAAGAGCATCAAAATCTCTTCCTCCCTTCCTTCCTTCCTTGCTTCCTTCCATTTTCTATAAACGCTTCTCTTCATTATTGTTGAGGGTAACTGGACCCTATCACAGTCAGCCTGTACTGGTCGCCAGCCAATCAAAAATATAATGACCTGAAAGCAAGGGTGTCCAAACAACGGCCTGAGGGCCATTTACAGCCCTGCAGCATATCAAAGAAATGATTTCTGACATTGCTTGTATGGGTATTGAAATGGTGGCATTGTTGCGACACGCACGGCCACCCTGGGTGCGATGCAGTGACAACTACTCCTACAAAATTTGCTCTGTTGGGGTTTTTTTTTTTTTTTAGATATGCAAAGAAACAATTTACAACTGAAGTAGTAAGAGCATTTCTCTTCATAACGCCTCATGAATAAAGATTTTAAATAAACACATTTGAAATAAACATTTTCAGAAGCAAATATGTTTTCCTCCATTTTATGCTGTTTTGTCCAGGTTTGATTTGTTCACACATCATATTAAAGATTTATTAAGATCCTCAAGTGATTACTGCTGTGAAAATTGTCATCTTATTTCAGATTACGAGATTAGAATGACGAGAGCTGCTCACGACAGTGGCGGTTCTATCATTGTGGGACACCCCGAAATCATGAAAAATTCCAAAGTGTTTGCCTGATCACATTTACTACAAAAAAATCTGCTAAAAATAACTATAATACATAATTGCTTAATGGATTAGTTTCAACATGTTTAATAAAGTTGGAGAATATCAACGTGGCCCTTGCATCCTTCGATTTTTCTGTATGTGGCCCTTGGAAGAAAAGGTTTGGAGACTCCTGCATTAGAAATTCCAAAAGAGTTTTTAGAAACACATCTAAAAAAGATTATTCAGCCAATGTTTTTTTTTTTTTTTTTTTTTTGGAGAAACAATCTGAAAGTCAATGTGACGAAAAAAGGTCACAGAATGGAGCGTGGGAGTTGAGAGATGTGTTCCCCCCAGCCCTCACAAACATATATTCATTAGGCTAATTCTGTCCCCAAACCACCAATTTTGATTGTAAAGATAACGGTGAACCTTAACTGTGTGGATGTTGCATTTCAGAAGTAAAATAGAAGAAAAAAGTTAATGCAGATAACAGTCCAAATGATGTACCACAACAGCAGGTGACTTTCCTCTATGTAGCTACCGTAGCCCCACATTTCCTGCCCTTGTCTTTCTTTTCCGCCTACAGCACAATGCAACAGGAAATTAAAGAGAGCTCAAGAAAGCGCAGTGACACAGTTGAAGAGCATTAAAACGCATTTGAATTGTAGCTTGTCTGCGAGTGAAGAATCAAGACGAGGCTTCTTAAAGGAGATCAGGTAACGTTGACCCACAAAATGCTTTTGAGATGAAGTATTCACTCATGAATTCAGATTCTACAGCACGCAGTAAATGTTGAATGATCATTGAGCACAGGGGTGTCGAACATGTTTTAGTTCAGGGGATCTAATACGCTATCAATAATGACAATTTCAAATTCCCCTCCCTTTTTTTGGGTGAAAATAATGACAAGTACATTTGGAAAATATTCACATTGATTGATTATCTTCTTGCAAATGTTGTAGTGTTGTTTGCACCATATATAAAACAATGTTTTAAGATCTAGAAATTATTTGAAATGTACATAAACCGCCACATCCATCTGGAAATCTTGACAAACCATTGAAAGAGATGTGAGAACTTTTCATAATGAGGGTATAGCTGACCCCCTGGCTTGTAAATGTACACATAAAAATACAAACAAGTTGCTGCAGCGCATGACAAAAAAAAAAAAAATGGGGGAGATGTTCTGACTCATACAAACAGCAATCAACAAATTTAAGACATCTCGTGACTGTGAACTCCTCCAGATTATGAGGTGATTAACCTTCTGCATCCCAACAACAAATAAATAAGTGAAGCTACCACATGCTAATGTAACCATACCACCCGTGTATTGTCAACTAAATATCTTCTTTGTACCCCACCTAATGCCCTTTATTTATTTATTTATGCCATGACAGATATGAGTGCTGTAAGCTAGAGAGGAGAAAGAGAGACTACATGTAATCTAATGAATAGCATTGATATTGCGGTATTATAACCCTTTAAACAAAAGACATTTGAACAAAAATGGTGGCGCAGCACGCGCAAACAGTAAATCTAGCAATACTCACAGACAGACATCTTTATCCGGAAAGAGGAATGGCTAATATTACTGTGGGTTACTGAGGAGCTGAGACATTTCCACATACTTCTCTATCTGTATTATACTGACCACTGGTGGACAAGGAGCAGTACAATGTCCACTGAATGGAAAAAAAAAGTTTCTTTCCATTGTATTCAAATATGTTAAGTGAATTAATGGCAGGGCGGCCCGGTAGTCCAGTGGTTAGCACGTCGACTTCACAGTGCAGAGGTACCGGGTTCGAATCCAGCTCCGGCCTCCCTGTGTGGAGTTTGCATGTTCTCCCCGGGCCTGCGTGGGTTTTCTCTGGGTACTCCGGTTTCCTCTCACATTCCAAAAACATGCATGGTAGGCTGATTGAATGCTCTAAATTGTCCCTAGGTGTGAATGTGAGCGTGGATGGTTGTTCGTCTCTGTGTGCCCTGCGATTGGCTGGCAACCGATTCAGGGTGTCCCCCGCCTACTGCCCGAAGACGGCTGGGATAGGCTCCAGCACCCCCCGCGACCCTGGTGAGGATCAAGCGGTTCGGAAAATGAATGAATGAATGAATTAATGGCATTTGATTTCAGTTAAATGGGGGATGAGAATTTTAGACCTAAGTCTTTTGTTTTCAGAGTGGTCACGGAACAAATTAAACTCGTCTCTCGAAGCAACGCTGTAATCTAAATGCGTTTCAGAAAGCCAACATCCATGTTTTCCGCAATGTCTGTCTGAGCATTCGCTCTTTTTAGCAGGTCACCATCAAGTCAGCAATGAGCAACCAAACAGCAGGAGAGTGTCATGTCCCTCCAGCAGAGTACCAGGTCTACTTGTTCCCAGCCGTCTACATCTTTGCCCTGGTCTTTGGTCTCCCTGGAAACCTGGCTGCCATCTATGTGTTCACCCTCAGGGTCAACCCCCGCACCGCCTTCAGCGTGTACATCAGCAACCTGGCCCTGGCAGATGTCGTCATCCTGTGCACGCTTCCCTTCCGGGTCCACTACCACCTCAATGGGAATGACTGGGTGTTTGGCGACGTCGCCTGCCGAATCACGGGGATCCTTTTCTATGCTAACACCTACATGAGCATTTGTTTCATGACGTGCATCTGTGTGGACCGCTATATAGCCACAGTGCATTTACATGCTTATTTGAAGCTGAAGAGGCTGCGGTACTCACTGCTCACCAGCGGCATCCTCTGGGGCATCGCAGGAGTGGCCGTGGTGGTCTTCATACTCATGGGACCTCTGCAGACAAACGGTACCAAATCAGGGAGCCACAGCTGCTTCGAGAATTTCGCCGCCCATGAATGGAGCTCGCGTCTGTTGCCCTACAGCGTCCTGAGCCTTATCTTCTGCTGCCTACTGCCCTCTGCCATCATCCTGGTGTGCTACCCGCTGGCTGCCAGGCGCATTTCCAGGATCCACACCAAGACGGCCGGGCGAGCTTTGAGGGTCATCTACACCATCCTGGCCATCACACTGATTTGCTTCCTACCCAACCACGTCGTGTATCTGCTACACTTGCTTCGTCGCATGGGGGTCATCCAGAGGTGCCCGCTGGCCAACGGCATCTATAACGCCAGGCGGGTCACCATGGCCCTCGTCATCCTCAACACATGCCTGGACCCTCTGCTCTACTACGTTACCACCAGTCACTGCACATGTAAGGCCCTAAAGAGGACTTGGTATAGAGTCCGGAGGCGTCGAGCTGTTTATACTATCACAGTGCGGAAAGACGGTGCAGTCAGTGGTAGCTCGCACGGTCATCACCGTATTATTTTCCTTGAAGACAATAAAAAATATTGAAATAAAACTGATTCAAAATATTAATATACCGTATTTTCCACACTGTAAGGCGCTTTGGAGTATAAGGCGCAACTTCAGTGAATGGCATATTTTAAAACTGTTTTCATATATACCGTTTTATAATGCGCATAGAATAGCAGCTACACTAGTGGCTGCGGTTGCGCTATGCATCCATTAGATGCGCTATGCATCCATTAGATGATGCTATGCTAAAGGGAATACAATACAATACACCTTTGTTTATGTAGCACTTTTACAACCGCTGCAGCTGGAACAAAGCAATTTACAAAACATTTAAAATACTATGTCTAAGAAATCAGAATATTGAGCCATCCAAGGCGCATCGGATTATAAGGTGCACTGTCAGCTTTTGAGGAAATTTAATGCTTTTAGGTGCGCCTATATAGTGTGGAAAATACAGCATTTTTAGATGAGCAGGATGAATAGTATATATACGGTACATTAATGATGAGTTCAATTACCTCTCCCATTTTTGTTGTCTGGGGTGCAGGAATTTTTACCCGTGACTCTCCTTACAAGTTTGACGTGTGTGATGTGCAGTAGATCCTTGACAGCACAAGAGATAGGACCAGGGTGGGGCGCTAGACGTCACATCTGATGGGTAGCTTCGTCTCCATAGATGTCTATACATAGATTATGTACAGTATATTGATGTTTACATATGGCTGTCCTCTGTTGCTATGCATGCAGCACTTCTGCATTTTGTTTTATAAAAAAATCTGATGAATGTTAAGGAGTTGATTAACACTGCTGTTATATGATTGCCTTTTTTTTTTAATTAAAGTGAATGATATTTTAACCTAGTGGCACCGTCAGACAGTTGCTTTGTGTGCTTATTCTAAACACTGTAAAAATGAGCCAGCATGGGTAAATTAAAACGATAGAAACACCTTTCATAATTTGAATGTCATGTAATATCGTTGAAAAACATAGTTGAATAATGTTGTTAATGATGTTATGTATGTAATGTCATGTAATATCATAATGACCAAAGAAACCTGAAGCTGGGCACATCCACATGGCAAAAACACATCTCAAGGAGCCCCGGCCACAGACCATCCAGGATGCACCACAACTCTTTCAGTGACCCACTGACAAGCTGTTTTACGATTAAATATCAGCCATGGTCCAAATTATTATGCAAATGAGTTTATGATTTTTCTAAATACTGTAATGTCATGTAAATGGTACTCAGCATCATTTTCAAGTCATCAAACTGTTCTACAATAAATTGAATGTTTTTGAACAAACCTCCCAATGGCAACTATTTTGTTTTTTCAAAAATAAAAATCATGATGCACAGCAGTGTTTCAATATTATGGGTTGTAAAAAAATTGTTGAATTCGCAGCATTAGGAGGTCGTTTTTGCTGAAATAAAAAGCCATTTCACCCAAAAACATCTAAATAGGCCTAGTTACATTTGGCCATAGGACCTCTTATTTGATAGCGGCTTTACAAGTCTTGCACCCATTGAACTTGTTTTGCAGATTCTTCGCGTGAATTTATTTGCAGTACATCAGAAAAGCCTCCCCATGCTGCCTTTTGGAAGTGAACTGCCTCCCACCCTTACAGCTCTTTGCTTCAGGATGCTCCAAAAGTTCTGAACAGGGTTGAACTCAGGAGAGGATTGGGGCCACACTACGAGTTCTTCCCCCTTTTATGTCCATGGGCTTTTCATTTCCGGCAAGGGGTCCGTCCCAAAACACCATGCCTGTTTATTCTTGATTCACACACAGTAAAAGTTTTTTTTTTCCATTTAAAAAACGTTCACTTTGTTTTATTTCTACATCAAAAATGTCTTCAAGATATGCGTGTCATCTACATTTAATACATTTAATTTGGTAATGCACTTTTTATTTGAGAATCTCCAAGTGCGACAGAGTTAGAAAAGAAAGCAAAACCAAAGTTGGTAAGTTACAGATTGGCAATAAATACAGTAGAGGTAAATAAAAACCGACTGTCGCAACAGTGATTCAAAACAATGCTTCTTTCAATTTCTGACCAACAGGTTATGAATTAATGGGTATAAATGAACATCATGATATAGGACTGTTGCCTCTCCTCTTTATCCACTCTCTCCTGTGTTCCATCAAAATAACATAATGAGCGTGACAAAAACATGTAATTGTGGCGGACACATTCTGCCTCGTAAAAGAAAGCTGCACATGACTAGGAAACAAAGAATCTGAGCATTTCTATAGCTTGCCAACTAAAATTATGTTGAAGTTGTGAAACATTGACAAATCATATAATTATCTGTACACAGTTTAACTTACCAGTAGTCATTTGTGGCCCACCAGTTCTTTAAATTAAACCAAAAAAGCGCCACACCCCTCATTAGTCATTCAATCAAAGTCCAGATGGGAGCCCTTTTTTCAGCAGAGTTGAAAGGAAGCTACCAAGGTCTTCATCCTGATGGAAACAAAATTTAAAGGTAAGACTAAGGCATAAAATAGATGATTCTCCTGAATCATAATAAATGACTAAAATTGCTTGCAATACACAAAGCCACATACTGGATGCACCATCACAATGACTTTCAACCAAATTGTCATGCAGGATGGTAGAGTCAGCGTTTATTTGTTTGTCCGGTTGACAAAACTCACCGTGGGACATTGCTGTGTCTGCTGTGTGGTCACACAACTTTCACATCACATTTGGGACAACGGCCAATTGCTTTCAACACAAAGGAGCGCCATCTCGCAGTGAGTCTCGGGTGTTCCAACTTCATTCGCTGTTGCTACTATGCCGCAGAGCAAGCACATTCGCAGGTTGCCTTCAAACCCCCATTCCGAATGGGTACTTATTTTAAGCGTCTTACCAGTCTTAGTACTAAGACAAACATTTTTATGTAAGTGGTGTTTGTTGGTAATTTCCAGCACAACACACACGACGAGCAGTATGCACACACGGCGATGGTTTTCCTTATCGTGGGTGGTATCTTGTATTTTCAAAATCAGTACGTGTTGCTTGATTTACACACAGGACAGCAAGCGGGTAGAAAACGGCGGCTTAAGTGGTCAGTGTGAAAGGCGCTACTGTCAAAGCCTTGCCGCTCTTGTCAGTCTTGCCACTATCATGGGCTGCAGTTTACCTGATAACTCCAGGAAAGCAGGATGACCTTTGTGTTAGCTTCCTCTGGTGAAGATGACACTTTGATGACGATGGACTCCACCATGACAGTACCATCGGGAAGGTGCTGGATGGCGTACCCCTTTAAGACACTGCAGTGAGGAAAAAGATGAACACAGTCTGCTATTCAGGCCTGGAATGGCACGCTGTGGAATGTAAGATAAACAGTGACTTCCCAGCCATGTTGTTTCCTTGCTACGGTGTGAATGTAATGGATAGAATTGACTGTAAGACTCAAACGTTCTATTCAAAGACATATTCATAGAAAAATTATATTCAGACATGACCCCAGACAACCCCTGGCTACCAAATCGCTCTCTGCCACTGATGTTGATTGGCTCAGTTTGCTGTCGATATTGGAAATGGATAAATGGGCTGCTCCCTCTAAATTGTGGACTGGACCCTTGGAGAAAAACGGAAGAAAATAAGAACTAAATAGCACCGTATCGGCCCAAAAGGTGCCAGCTCACTGGGCATCTGACCTCTATGGCCAGTCTATCCCTGGTGGGTTTTTTAATTGAATCTCACATATACGGATGGGGAAAAAAAAGACTTGAGAAAAAAAATCATCAAAAAACTCTGCCGCGAATTTATAACTGATAACTTTAAAACCACATTTTTTGCACTGAGAAGATGTCAACCAGATTCTTACTGACTCTGGAACTGATTATTTTTGATTCCAGAAGGAAAGAAAAAATGCCTTTAGTCGGGTAGTAGCTTCCATTTGAGCATCAAATCAGGAGAGTACAGTTACACAGGAAATTCAGGGCTTGCTATCATCCTTATCTTTCAAGCACAATGCCGAACCAATAACATCAAAAATAATTTTTGTACTCAACCCATCAGGTTCTGTATGTGTTCTAAATACTTTTATTGGTGTATTATCATGTCTTCCATCTGCTCGTTTCATATCAAAAACTCTGTCAAGGGGATTAATTCATGAGAATGAGCCATTTTGTTCAATTTACATTTGATAAATGTTGATGAATGAAAACTGTCTCTTTTAACAAACAAATATATTATAGAGAAGACGTGGTCTTGGAAAAGTGCAAATTTGTATTCAAGAGCCAATATATGTTGATGAATGAAAACTGTCCCTTTTAACAAACAAATATATTCTAGAGAAGACAAAAAAGGAGGCACTGGGAAACGCGGTCTTGGAAAAGTGCAAATTTGTATTCAAGAGCCATAAGTGAATGTATAAAGCTAAGTTCCAAATTCTGACAGCAAACATGCATCTTGGGGCTGTTTGAATTCAACAGCAAAAGAGTTCTTTGCCTCCAGACACAGAACATACGGCCCTGAAAGCAACTCGTGGCGGAGCAGTTCCAGAAACTTCCTCACTGACCTCTTGAGGTGCGTGTATATTCTTCGAAGCGTGTCAGGGTCACTGTGCGGGTCGTGGAGCTGCACGCGACACGTGAATCGGAGCTGATGCTCGTTGAGTCCGAGCTCCTTCAGGGCTTGCTCCGATGACACCAGTTTGAGACTCTGTGCCCGGTGAAACATAACATTGTCACAGAAAGGACCACTCTCGCACTGTAATGATTGCCGCTCAAAGGGGTGTGTGAAATATTGTGTCTTTACTAAAATATTAATTTGCGTTTTGAATGACAATTTGTGTCCACCTTAGGGCTGAATGATTTTAGGGAAAAAATGTATTCAGATTTTTCTGACAGAGCTCAATACTGCAATTTTTAAAATTCTGCCGCAGGGCCAGTTCAGTACTGGACTCGGTACTGATCCCTAATGATGTAGTAAAGTTCTAGTGTAGTACAGTGTATACCACAAACACAATAATAAACAATGCCACTCTGACTGACCATCAGTATTTTTCTACAGTCATTTGCTACAGCTTTCATACTGGATATTATCATATTGTGTCCATGGTCATGATGTGGGCGGCACGGTTGTCGACTAGCATGTTTTCCCCGGGCCTGCGTGGGTTTTCTCCGGGTACTCCGGTTTCCTCCCACATTCCAAAAACATGCATGGCAGGTAATTGGAACACTCTAAAGTGTCCCCGGGTGTGACTGTTAGCGTGAATGGTTTTTCGTCTATGTGTGCCTTGCGATTGGCTGGCAACCGGTTCAGGGTTCCCCCCCCCGATAGTCTCCAGCATGCCCGCGAACCTCATCAGGATAAGAGGATTAGAAAATGGATGGATGGTCATTCTGCTGCGGTGGTCTATATTTAAACTTACATTATCTTTCATGATGAGGGTTCCATGCATGATGCGGGGTTTTTTGGGATCAGGTAAAGGCCCTGAAACAACACAATACACAGCTGATGAGCACCTTGGAAGTGAACATTGATTGTCTGGTCAAAAGTGAAAAAGAGGCTCCGGTTTTGGTTATGTAATGTTTAGATGTCAAGTATTGTTACAAACACACAGAAATGTAGATGTGGTCTGTGTTTAGTAAATGCACACACATACACTTTCCAGGAAAAAAAATGCCAGTGTCCCATCTGCATAGTTCAGTTTTCTTTGACTTTTTGCAACACTTATTTCACAAAAGGGTGCATCGGCAAAAGCAGACGATATCAATCAGAAAGACATTTGGTCATCCAACCGAATAATTAACAAAGTTGACTTTCAACCTAAAATCAAATGAATCAGGGCCGAAAAGTTTAAAAAAAAAGACAACTACACTGCATCTTCGATTAATATAGTACGACTCACCGCCTAGTGCCATTTCCCTCTTGAGAAGGTTCAGTGACATATCAACTGGAACTTTGGGATTTGTCGTCACTGTTGTTGTCTCACCGTTAGCCGGCATGTAGCAGTCGATACCTGCCGTGGCACAGCAGACATCGTACACTTCACGTTGAGGCTGAAAGGCAACCAAACATGTCAATCGTACGATATCCACTAACTGAACTCCTGCTCGATCTTGCCCTTGAGGAACTCCATCTTGACGGCTTCGCCGTGCACCAGCAGCATGTTGCGAGGTTCAGCCATGCGGATGAGCTGCATGATGCCCTTGGCGTCGGCGTGGGCGCTGAAGGACATGTACTCCACCTGCAGCTTCACGTCCAACTACGAGCATCGCAATGAGGTATTCAGTCAAGTTCAGGTTAATATCACATGTCACCGGAAAGTTACATTGTGGTTTTTCTTAGCAGTGGTGTTTTACTGGGCTGCATCAGACTTAGAGCTGTTGCTAATGTACAGCAACACTTTTTAGTCAAACACTTCAGTAATGTTCAGCTTGACAGATGCCAACTTGGCTTTTCACACTGCACTTAGTAGGACGCAGTGTCCCTTCGATGGACCCATTCATTGTGCATATCGTGAGGTCCCGGCACCACAGGACTTCTGCTGCCACGGCAAGGTGCCTCAAATTGAAAAAAAAAATTCGACTTGACATCAGACAAACATCTTCAATAGGAGTGGAGCTGAAGGAATGATTTCGTGCTATTTTGGCAGACTTAACAGCATGAGGATAATGGAGGAAGCCTTAATAAATGCGGTGTCTCTCAGTGTCCCAAGCTTTGGGGACACACAAGAGATGGCATACAGTGATGTGTTGAAGAAGAACTGCTCCCTGCTCAGCCTAAAATATTATCTCAAAGCGGTCTTTGCAGTACTGTAGCTCACAAACAAGATTAAATTATTTAAATTCCTGCTGAGTCATTAGGAAAGGATGGCCCATTTCGTTTTTTTTTTTCTTCTCGCAATTCAGTGGGAAAACGTGTCAACAGAGCAAATTGACTCAGTTGTGAGCCAACCTCACTCCGCTACAACCTGCATATGAGCACATTAATCTGTACCCAAAACAGTTCTAGAGCCAATTCATCTTTTGTATTTGGTGCAGTATGAGCAAGAAAATTCGCGACCGGTATACATGGTGATTATTCACTGGCTTGTTCTGTTTTAGACAGAGAGTTCAGCGGCACTTCTTTTCACAGCATGAATGAGGACATTGTGTTCGAGTTGTGCCTTTCAACTGCAGTGGCTTTTTGATGGTGTGCCGTGGCTTGCTACGCTGGCCAGATTAGAATTACATTTACCAACTCACGGCAGTATTACGCCAATTGTGCTGCTTTATGCACTTAACATTCAAGAGTCCATGTAGGTGGGCGAGGGGGCACGCATGTCCTATCCACTGATATGGAACACAGACATCAAACTTACGGTTGCTCTGCCCTCCATCTCCAATTTCCTCTGTCCATTCAGGATCTTGTGTCCAATTGTTCCTTGTACGCAGTAGCCTGGCATGATGACCTGCAGAGGTCAGAAGATGTCTTAATACATCAACTGTTGTCACTGGATCATGTCCGATTTTAGTTTAATTTCTTAAAGACCCCCACCATGTTCTTCTCATTGCCAGCCCATTTCTTGAAGATCTGCAACGACTGTCCGGCGTGCAGCATTCCTGGCGTTGCAAACACCACCTGTCAATTTGTCCATACTGCTTCAACTTCTCCATTGTTTTCAGTAAGCAGACAACGCTTGAAAGTGAGGGGGAAAAAAAAAAAACACTCACCATTGGTCCTGGGTTGTCGGCATACGAGCGGTCAAAGGCTTTGATGTGCTTGAATTCAAACATGTTCCTCTGCACAAATGTTTTCCTGATCTTCTGGTTGGTCCACGTGATGAACAGCTTGTAATAATGATTGGCTTTCTCAGTCAGCCCCGTGGAGAAGTAAATGGGAGCCTTCAAGTTCATTCTCTCCCTGTCAATGGAAGCTAATTAACATATAAACATAAAATGATCGTGTCCTCCCCCAGACCCAGAAGTTCTTTTTCTCTTAGTGCAATTTACCAAAATGTTTCCAAAAGAATGCAAAGTTCTTGGGCTCTTCCAAGGGCAAACACCGGGATGAGAACCTGGACAAAAATAATATTGAGTTTGTAGAAGCTTGTAAAAAAAAATGTCCAAACACAAAAGGTCCACATGTGTGTTGAGGAATACCTTTCCTCCTCGTTCTATGGATTCGTGAACTTTCTTCAGGAAATCTCTCTCTCTGCACCTCTTGGAGTCCCGTATGGTGGTGGCATAAGTTGACTCTGAGATGAGAATGTCTGGACGGCACTTGTCGATCCAAGCGGCACTGCCAACATGCAATACAAACAACGAAGGCATCAACGCTAAGTTGTCTGACTTAAACCAATAAAACAACAATAGAGATGTGGTGTATATGTTGAGTTTAATTCTGATGAACCCACAACCAACATTTCAGTTCGCCTTAGCTTGCTCGTAAATGCTTTCAAAGCTATTTCTGTTGAGTGGACAGAGTAAGGCAAAACTAAAGCAGATAACTTACCCCAAATGTCTGTCTGGTGTCATGTTGTAGTCGCCCTAAATGAGACAAGACAGTAGCAGTTACTCCGAGCTGATGCTTCACGTTAAGGTTTCAAGACAAGATTTCAAATTTGAAGCAAGGGTTAAAGTGTTAAGTTAGTGGTTCAAACGAGAGTGAACATTTCAAAGTCGAGTGTAAAACAACGGTAAGGTATCTAAATTATGGTTCCAAGCAAGGGTTGAGAACAATAACTTTGAAGACAAAGATGTAACACATAGAAATAACACAATTTACTTTGTTTGGTTGACACCAGTTTCTACTTGTTGAATCTTTGAGTGCTTGAAATGTGAATAGGTATATTGGTGAAAAGCAAACGGTGATGGCGGTGTTTCACTGTAAATAAATGCAAGCTCTTTTCTATTGAAAGTTCTGACTCACAGTGTAGACCACCGACTCCGAGCCTACTTTGATGTGCACCATGGCAGCGCCCAGAACATGGCCAGCGTAGTATGCCTTAATCTCCAATTCATCATCCACCTGAACAGACACACGCACACATCTCAATTAAAAAAGATGATTGACAGATGACGTAGCAGGGTTCTAATAGGTCAGACATTAAGAGCACACCTGGACAGTCTGGTGCAGGTTCAGTGGGATGACTTTCTTCATGCAGTCCTTGATCATCTGTGAGGTGAAGAAGTTGGTCTCTCCCTTCTTGTCTACTGTAATCTTGCGGAAGTCCTCCAACAGGATGGGGCAGATGGCCTTGGTAGGATGCGTCATGTAGATGGGCCCGTCATATCCCACCATCTCGCTCATGTAGGGCAGAGCGCCACAGTGGTCCAAGTGGAAATGGCTGCCAAGAGCAGAAACGTCTTTTTATAGGCTGTTTGCGGGTGATAAAGATATTCTTGCTGTTGAAACCAACCTGATGATGACACAATCCAAAAAGTCTGTCAACCTCCCATTCTGAACGATGTACGAGAAGTCTGGGAAGCGTCTCTGGAAATGACAATGTAGGGTTACTTTCTACAAAGGGAATGCAACATGGGGATCTTAAGGTATAGATATAGACAAATCAGTTGTTACCAGGCCCTATAACAATTGTCTGATCGAAAGTTAAATGTTGAGGAACAACGTAGTTCAACAAAAAGCTCTGCCTTTATTCAGAGAATTTTTGTTTTCGATTCTTACAGAAATGGAAGAATTTTATTTTGCTGTCTGCTGAACAACACCCCCCACCACAAAAAAAGAAAAAAGAATGGGATTTTAGCTGTAACGTGTGGATATCATGTACTGTACATAAAGCATGCCGTCGGCAGAGTCCAAATTGTTTTGGCAAAGTAAACTCACATCGTCATTGTATCCCATGTGCATGCCGCAATCCAGCATGATGTTTTTGCCTCCGATGGAGACGATGATGCAGCTGCGTCCAACATCTTGTCCAGCACCTTGCAGAAACACAAGACAAACAAGAAGGACGTCACAACAAATAATAATAAGACATGACAGAATTCGTGTTGTTAGCATCCCGGCTAAAAAACTTCTGCTGAATATCCACGAGCCAAAACTTCCAGATATTTGAAACTACTACAGCAGATTAAGATCATCCTAAATTTTACTTTAACTAACCATTAAGAAATGAATATGTTGTATTTAAATGTCGAATTCTGACAAAACGTGCTGATGCTAGCTAGCAAGTGAACTCACCCAGCGGTGTTACTTTTATTTCGGGCATTTTATTGCCCTTTTCTTTGAAGCTAAATTACGAAAGCGATCCGAACTTCTGATTACAAACACGTAGTCATTTCAAGTGAATTGCTTCTTGTTTTAGTACTGTAAATTTGTGCAATTTTATGGATTTCGCTCTCATAGAGTCAATTGTTCAAAGACACTGGTAAAGTAGCAGATTCCGGGCTTGATTTCAAAATAAGATGTACTATAATATTAAATCGCTGTAAGTAACGTTCAAATGTTGTGGTGATCGTATAAAATACGGAAATTAATGCATAAATTATGTCTTCACACCTAACATATTTTTAGAAATGACAAATCATGTCCTTCCGTATCCCGTTCTACGTTCAACAGACTGTACGTTGATGACTTTCTTTTATTTTAAAACGATTTAATTTCCGGTGTCATACGGCGTGAGTCTGCGCATTTGGAAAGCGACCCGGAAAAAAAGCTTCAATTCCGTTTGGCAGGTAATGTTTTACGTCGTTGTGTTGTAATGTAATGTAACCTAATACATATCCACAATTTAATAACGTATATGTATGATGGGTAAGCCTTGAGGAACTATGCAATATATAGAATTCTGTTTACGTAGCACAACCCGGTTTGCTGCTGCCAAACATGATATTGTGTTTGACTGACGACGCTGTTGAATTTCTGCTTTTTGAATTGGTCCTTTGCAATCATTTTGGCTCAACATGTGTGCGCGCGACGAGTCAAAGTGGTGACATGGGATATAGTGTGCCGTGAGGGATCAACAGGAGTGTCACGGGAAATGATCAATTTTTACTTAATTTGTCTGAAAATCATGCAGTCAAACATATATTTGTTTATCTGTCAATGCCAGTGACGTATAGTGACAGATAATTAAATGAAAAATGTAAATGCTTTGTACAAAAGTCATGCGTGAGTACTGTACAGTGAAACTCCTCTACAACGAAATCATGTGTGCAGCAAGAAATTTTTTCACAACAGTGGGTATTTCACTGTAGCAAATTTGATCTCAGATGTAGTATACACACACACACACACACACACACACACACACACACACACACACACAAACGTAAGTGTACTCTTTATTTTTATTCCAATAGTGCATAAGTATGAGCATACACTTATTTGACACTTCATATGGTCAGTGTAGAAAGAAAAAAAGGGAAAGAAATTGCAAAATTTACGATGAGCATTCACTTTCACTTACATCAGTTTATTTGATAATGTCTTTTATTTTGCTTCCTTCGGCTTTCATTTTGATCACTTTTACCCTCTCTTCCAGCGTCAGAGCTCTTCTTGTCTGAGCTGCTTGACATCCAAAGGTCCGTTTTGTAGCCATTTGAGCAATGCAACGTTCTCGCTGCGTCTGAAACTAACAATAACAAATACTTGTACTTCCTGGACTACTGCGCATGTGTAAACCAGTGTGGTGGTTGCTGTTGCCATTTCCAAACAAAGCAGTAGAGGTCGCTGTTGGATTAGACTTCGTTGTAGTGAATCTTGTCGCGAGGCAAGAGCAGAAAAAAAAGATTTCGTATAACGCAACAGGGTTTTTTTTCGTTGTATGGGGGGCAGAAAAAGTGGGAATGGTGTTAATGCATGAAGATTTTTTTCACATGAGGGGGTATTTTCGCCCATGTAGGTTTCGTTGTAAAGGAGTTTCACTGTATATCAGCTTTGTGTTCAGTTCGTCAGGCCCATGTTTCACACTAGTCAGTGACATTTTTGTTTGGTGGTGTGCCATAAGATTTTCCCACTGTTAATGGATGTCCCGTTTCAATAAAGGTTGGGAAACACCTGACAGGACAGTTCCTCCGACCCACAATGGCTGATTCGGTGGCGTCAGATGATCCGAAGTTTTGTTTTGAGGAGGTTCTGAGCACTTTCAAGGTGTGTCTGTCTGAAGACAAAGCTGTCATTCTGGAAAACTATGTGTCTGGCTGGCGGGGTCTGATAAAGTAAGTATAAACCCTCAGGTCTTGTTTTATTTTACTCTCTAGTTTTGTGAGGGTGCGAGAGAGGGCTATATTTGGCCACGATGGAATTTTAGTTAATAATGGGAATGATTGATTAATGTAGTTATTAAAGGTTTTTAGTACATTTTTAGCTTCTTTAACTACATTTAATTTTCACCAAACATCATTCTACTATGAGCAATGGACGCTTCCACGTCTAAAATTAAAATTTTATTGTTCTCCATTTTCAGCAGATGGTATCTCGACTTCTTAAAATGAATAATTGCTTCATTCTTTCTGGACCATTGCGGGGCAGTAAATCAGGGATGCTTCTCAACTTTTTTTTTGTATTTGGTGCCAGTTTTCATTCATGAAAAGCTTTCACTGACTGGGTAGAGGTGCGGAGGTTCCATGAGCAAAATTGTTGTCACACCAGCGCATGTAATCTGAAAGAATCACAATGATTCTGTAACTCACTTTAAGGCAGACGAGCTGCTCAAACAGATGTGAAATTAACTTTAAGGGTATGTGTTTGATGCAGTAAATAACTAAGCTCATTTTACCGAACACCGTTAAACTCAGGTGACATTTTTGGTCATTTCCAATTTCAATTGAGTCATGATCAATGACAGTGATACATGATAAATATGATCAATAAAAATTAGCTGTCTCTGGATCCACTTTGGGCCTCAGGAAAAAAAAAATAAGCGTTACTATATCATGAAGCGGTACTGTTCAAAGTGATCTTGTGTTGCGACAGGGTTATGCCGAGCACGACTGCCTTGTTGTCAACATCAGTAGATTCCTCCACCGGAGTTGTGACCCATTTATCTACTCATAAACTGCGCTTCACCAGCCTATGCTTTTTCATCAATTCTTCTTGTTATGGTGTAAGCTGAAAGAGCGACATCTGCTACATTTTCCCCTGCTGCCCTTTCCAAAGGTTTACTACAAATGTCCTTAGTAGCAGACAGAATCAATAATCCCCAAAAGTAAAGGCCCTTTTCTTTAGCAGTGTTGTACGTGGCTCAGAATGATGCCTTTGGCGCAGTTTGTTGATGTGTGGCTCTCCATAACTGTTTTTGTCCTTCATGTTCACGTTTTTGACAAATATTTTTCTCCTTCGAAGGTTAGCTTGTGCCACTGTAAGAAATGGTGTGCCAGAGTCGTTGTGAGGCATCAGGGGAGGGAGTCGTTTTTCAAAATAAAAGCCCCGCAATACCAATGAAGGAAAAAAAAAAAACTTTTAACCACATTTTTTTCCCCTTGCGATCTGGTACCAAATGATCAACAGACGTTTGTTTAAGGATTGCTGCAACAAGCCATTAAATGCCTTTCAGAAACTGAGAATATTACAGGCAATTGCTTCCTTGTTCAAAAATTCATTGAAAAAAAATTGAGTCCAACTTGCATGTTGACGACATTGAAAACACAACTTGTTCATGCATGCTTTTGCCAGGTTTTTAAACAGCTTAGGGTCCGTCTTTAGCTTCATTTCCAAGGATGCCATCAATAAGATCCAGATCTTGGTGAATTTGCTCAAAGAAGATACGCACTCTCACTACATGACCGTGCAGTCCATGGTCCGATACGAGCTGGACAACAGCCTGGTGGACATCGACAAGCGAGGAAGCCATCCTGAATCGGGCACTCGTACCCTCCTGAGGCTGCATCGCGCACTCAGGTGGCTGGAACTCTTTCTGGAGCGGCTGAGGATCAGCAGTGAGGATAGTAAGACGTCCGTCATGTGTGCCGACGCCTACAACGAGTCCCTCGCGCACTACCACCCGTGGGTGGTGCGCAAGGCGGCGGGCTTGGCCTTCTGCGTGCTACCCGGTCGCCCCGCCTTCTTTGAGGTCATGAATGTGGGCCCCCCCGAGAAAGTGGTAGCTGTTCTGGGAGAAGCCGTTCCTCTCATTTCGGAAGTGTACCAGATTACGGAAGAACTTTATGCTAAAAACAATTTGCTCAACTTGCCATAGAAACATCTCAACATGACTACTGGTGACTGGTGCTAGGGACTGTGCAATAGCTGCATGTTGGAACACAAGTTAATGTCTCCTGCAATCATCTTTTAATGTAAAATCAATTAAGGATTGTCAGCTCCATCTTGGATGTAAATAAATATCTGGTGGAAGGGTCGTCCGAGGTCAGAGCCGCTCATCTTCACCATAACTTGTCATGTGAAATATTTTATGTGCAACTGGGGATTTTTATAGATCAAATACGTTGTCTGATTTAGCTAAAGACACATTTACATGTATTGATTACAATGATGACATATTTGATGTTGCTCCATTAATGTCAGTACATTTCTGTAGCATCCATTGAATGTTTGACCACATGAATGAATTGTTTTGTCTGGTAGATGAAATGATAATAAGCTAAAAAATAAAAAACTTAATGAACAGCATTCTTATCATGTTATATTACTTAAATTACTGTACTATTTGAATCATTACATCCAAATAAAGAAATCCCATATTACATAGTGAGTCACTGAAATGTAAATAAAGTTGCCTTTGCCTTAATATACTTGCAGCATGTCTCAAAGGGTAAAGTCAATTAGCACTGTATATTATTTTCTTTGTTAGCCATGCCTTTTGCCTTCATGCTTGACAGAGGTCATAATGATAAAATGTAATTGTAGTGCACATGAGACATAATACAGTACAGGGCTAAATGATTTCATATTTTTCTTAACCTTCGTATGTAATGCACCGCTGTAACAATGAAGTATTTATATTTTGTTGGGATAATTTATCTCTTGCTTTTCATTGGACTACAAGCTAAAAATGGAGGTTTCCCAAAGACGATCCTGGATTTCATTAAAAATTCATAGGATTATGATTACTATGGAGCACTAGACGTCGTATTTTGTGCACGTTACACCCATTCCTGTTAAACCTGTTCCATGGACACAAATTAGCATGATACAAAAATAAATAGTAAGGTGATATCTTGACTTACAGAACTTGCAAGTTTTTTATTTAATCACAAGCAGTTTTTTTTAACTTTATATTGTGATCCCAAATTGATATAACCCTAGTCAACAGGAAATTTTAATCAGAGATCGCATTCTGCTTTCATTAATGTATTTCAGATGCAGATTTAAAGAATGTCTTTACTTTTTTTGTAGCTCATCAGGTTTTTGAGACATTTTCATTTTTTCATTTTTAAGTTTGACCTCTAAAAGCTGTCTCAAAACAGATTTTATCACAGCTTGTAATTTATAGCTATGACCTTTCTAGAAAAAAAATCCTCCGATTCCTGAATCTAACACTTAACAAATATTACTAAATGCATTCCTATATTAATTATTATATGATGAAAACCTGATGTGCTAGAGAAAAAAAACGAGGGTAGATTCGGATTCAAAAATGTATCTGGAAAACTTGCATCTCTGATCCAAAAAAAAAAAGTAAATTGTGTTGACCAGTAGGTATTACAAGTGAGCTTCGATTCAACTGCTCGATTGAAGTGAGGAATGAAAAAAACCGGGACTCATAGCAAATCTATATCCTTGGCTTTTGAACACCAGCGCAAATGAACGAAAGTGCAGTTTTGTGACATGAACAGCAGAGGTAAAGACGTACTTTGGTTGTCATGACAACCAGGCTGCCGCAGCAACAACAGTGACGCCCGAACTGAAGCGCTGCCTGTCGAAAGTGTAAAGAAAACGAAGCCAAATACAAGTGTTGGGTTCGAATGGTTCGTTGTAACACTTTGACAACTGACGCGGAGAAATAAACAGCATCGTTGAAGTTAGCTGGATGGATTTTACGAGGCCGAAGTCCAAGCGTGTGGCAAGTCGTGACATGGGTGCTTTCCGTGGCTCACCGGGGTCCGGCAGGCCCACCAGGGACCTCCGCGCCCGATGCCAACCCGTCACCCATCACAGCAATCTGAACGTGCCGGACTTTCCTGACCTCAATAAACACAAGGTCCTCCCTCCCATCGGGAAGACACGCTCGGGGAATGTGAGCCGCCCGTCTCCAGAAGGGGGAGGGTCACGCGGGTCCGGCCGTGAGTCCGAGCGGATCGACACTTTGCTGCTGGCGATCCGGGCGCCGTGCGGCAGCAGGTTCGAGCGGCGCTTTGACCCCGCAGAACCACTACGGACTGTGAGGGACTGCGCAGAGTCCAGGTTCGGGATCGGGTACGGAGAGGTTTCCATAGCAACCATGGATGTGCCACGCAGGAGCTTCACTGACTTGGACCTGACTCTGGTCCAGTGTGGCATCCACGACAGATCAGTTCTGTGTATCACATCATTGACTGGACAAGAGCAGGAATAAGCAGAGTCTAATATAGGTGCTCCATTTATTGATCTTTAGTATTTTGATTCTTCGAGTTCTTTTAGAGATGTAAAAAGTTTATGATTGCCACATTAATTTGCCATACGTTCCCTTGTGCCATTGTTGCCTACAACATACTAAGATGGAGAAGTAAAATCATGTTTTTAATGGAATTCAACATAAAAACATAAAACTGAACTAGTGCACGTATTTAATACTGTTTTCACATTTCTGCATAGAAGATCTTTTTTTTTTTTTAAATAAGTGAATATTTAAAGTGAGAAGCACAGCTTGTAGAACAAGTGTAATTATCGTAGCTATGAAATACTGTATATTCATCATGTAAGAAATACAAGCTTGAAATATTTCACTGTGTAGTGAATCTCTGGATTTGAATTTTGGACTTAAAGTACTGAAATAAATATTTACGATTTTGATCTTTTGAGATGTAACTATTCTTCATACTCAGAGTTCATTTTGTTCGGTACAATGACATCATGCATGCAAGGCAGTTCAAATTTCACGTCAGAGTTGTATTCATACCAAAAATAATTCTTCATACACTAGTTTATTCTGAAGACATATTATGCAGGCGCAACCATTACGTCTTCATTGCATCGCCATCCCATTTGCTGGGAAGGCAGTGTGAAAGCGGCTCTATGTGAATGTTTTGTTCATGATAGCAGAAACCTTTGTCCGAGCCTGCGGAACCTCATCATCCGTCATCAAATGACGATTGAAATCCAGTTTTGACAGAAAGAACCAGGACACAGTTTAAAGGCAACAGTATTTTTGATATATTTACCAAAATATATTTTTCACTACACTAGAATATTCAAATGCCATGCAAATGTGCAAACAAACACAAAGTAAAGGAAACAACACTGCAAACAAAGCAGAACAAAATCAAGGACGCTGGGTTTGAACAGCTCGTGTAGCACTCTGCTTCTAGGAATAAATCAAAAGTGCATCTCAAACAAATCTTTCTGCATAGTCAACACTTTGTAAACAATTAACCTGTGGAAGGCACAACAGTCTGTGGGGGTTTAGCAGCAGCAGCTGAGTGTTTAGCTGAGCTGTTTTTCAATTTCTTCAACATTCAATGTGTCAAGTTTTGGGATTCGCCTGTCTGGGGGATTAAAAAGAGACAATAGAAGAAAAAGGTCAACATCTGTATGTTTACTTTTCTTTAAATTGGTGGGCGTGGTGAGTGAGAAGTACCAAAATGCATCTCGATTTGTCGAATGACATCCATGCCGTACTCGCTGTCCACCATATTGATGGCGAAGCCGCGCCTTCCAAAACGTCCCGTGCGGCCAATCCGGTGAAGGTACGTGTCGTTATCGGCGTTGCCACCCATGTCCACAGGGAGGTCAAAGTTGACCACCAGAGACACTTGTTCCACATCGATGCCTCGTGACAAAACACCACAGGCAGAATTTTGAAGCACTTTAAAAATTATATTAGCAAACAATATATTCCGTTCATTGCGTTAAAATTGGTTTGTTGCTGTCTGGTGACTTTATTATTTAAATCTTTGGACAGGAGACATTTCTGTCTTTACTAACCATCACATTTGAGCTGCAATGTCTATAGCCTTTCATTCTTTGACAATGTGAAGCGTCTGCGTCAGGCATCTGGACACTTGTGTATTGGTGTCAACCCTCTGCTCCAAAAGTACTGCAACGGTCAGTGAGCATTTAATTTGATTTTTTGCTGTAGATTGAAATCTTTTGGATTTTACTTCAAAGGATGAGTATAAAGCCACATTAGCCATTTCCTGGATCGAATACACAATTAGAGGAAGGCTTTATTGGTCCTTGAACAGGGGATAATCAACCAAATGTTCTGTTTACAACCACAGCACCACATCCCAAGGGCAAAGGCTGCACTTTGTCCTCCTCCTTTAGTGCTCATTTTGTCTCTTCTACAATTTACCAACAGAGCCAGCCTCTCCTTTATTTCCAGTCTCCCTGTCAACCTTACTTGGTTCTTTCAGGGTCTCTCAGTTTTAAGCGTCCAATTTATCATGTCTACATTATTACTCTGCTTCCCACTTCTTTTTTCATTATTTTCTGTTGGGGACAAAATAGAAGTTGACCAGCATCCCTGAGAAAACTATCCATCTGTCCATCCATTTTCAACACCGCATATCCTGTACAGGGTCGCGGGGGGAGGGTGCTGGAGCCTATCCTAGCCGACTTTGGGCGGAAGGCCGACTACACCCTGAAGTGGTCGCCAGTCAGTCGCAGAACACATTTAGAGATCCCACGCTGCCTGCGCACAAGTCAGGCGAGTGTACCACTACACCATCAGTGAGAGCCAGCAAACTATCCATCAAAGGTTCGCCTAAATACGCCCTCCCCCTTAAAAATTACAACGCAGTTTGGCACTGGACTTCTGCCTCTTACCCCTGGAACAAACGTTTGTGGTGACAAGGACCTTCTCCTTGCCATCTCGAAAGCGTTCAATGATGCTCGCTCTCTGCATCACAGTTAATTCCCCACTCAGCAGCGCCACACTGTGGCCTTCCTTGGTCAGATTAGCAGAGAGCCAAGATGCCATCTCACGGGTCTGCATGAGGAGAAATCACATTAAAAATAAGTTCAGCTCTTTTCATCTTCCAATGTTTACCATTTACTCATCATATTATCGGCTTTAAAAATATCTCACCAGTGATGGGACATTGCGATGTTCTCAGAACTTTTCAGAGGTGAGAATTTGAAAACGTTAACACTGCACGAGATTTACAGAAACAGATTTGTTGCATCCTAATGTTTATCTGTTTGCCAATTATTCTTTAACATTAATTATTAATAATATTTTCTTCAGAAGTGTGTATCAAACATGTCACCCTTTGGAATAACCTGTTTGTGCGTAAAACAAGCTTTTGATGCCTTATTTGTAGGCAGCAATCCTGTTTTTACTGGTTCCTAATCAAGTACAGTAAATGCACGGCTACACTGCACTTAGCTACACTGTACGACTTACATGGCAGAAAATCATGGCCTGTGCCACAGTCATACTCCCGTAGAGGTTACACAGAATTGAGAACTTGTCCTCCTTGCTCTTGCAGAGGACATAGAACTGCTTTATGGTGTCCAGAGTCTCCTCCTCGCGTCGCAGTCGGATGATGTTGGGCTCGGGAACTATCATCTTCGCAAATCTCCACACCGCTTCCTCAAAGGTTGCAGAGAAGAAGAGCATCTGGCAGTCTTTTGTGAGCTGCCTGCATTAGCACGAAGAGGCAGAAAAAAAAGATCATTTCAAAACTTTCTGTACAGGGTTCATGTACATTATGTCCATTTTCCAAGGTTTAACTCAAGCACTACCATCACCTGCGCTGAATCCCATATTTACATACATATCATCACTGTCAAATGAAAATCAAGTACGTCCTAATTAAGTCAAGTTAAATAATGTTTTCTTCTCCATGCATTTCTCTTTGTAGAAATGGGAACGAAGCAACATCCAATCCTCCTACCACACGGTGGGTTCTTCTAAGAGCAAACCTTTTTCAAAATATCTGAACAGAAAACATGACTGGCATGCCAAAGAGTTCACGGTCTGTCTCATCCGACCAGACAATTGATGGAGGTCACTGCCCGAACTGGGATCTTCGAAGCAGCTGATTTTTTTTCTGTACCCTTTACCACATTTGTGCCTCGAGACTATTCTATCCTGTCTCCGTCTAAAGACAACTGTTTTGACTATTTATCTATTTATAGGGCTAAGATGCTCCTAACCTGTGGATGCGGATGCTCTGGTCACGATGACCTTGAGTTGCGATCATGACGTCAGCCTCATCCAGCACAAACATGGTTATTTTTTTGGCTTCGATGACTTTAAACTTGTTGCACCAGTCCAGGATGGTGCCCGGTGTTCCCACAACGATGTGCTCCTGTAACAGCCTGCCTCGCTCCACTGGGCAAAAAAACAAGTGACAAGGCCAACTCCTGGACTTGAGACATACAGCGGAGAGACTCTGATGTGACCTCGACTTTCTCACCTTTGCTGCCTCTGATGCCGTACGCCAGTTTGATGTCAGGGCAGAATTTTCCCATCTGCTCTATCACTTGACCGATCTGGAGGGCAAGCTCGTATGTAGGCGCGATACAAAGAGTCTAGGGGGGAGAAAAAAAAAACTCACTTGGCATACACAGTCAAAAAATGAACACAGCAGCAGGTCACGTAGCTTACCTGAGTCCACTTGTGGGCGGGGTTCACGTGGCTGAGCATGGCCAGAGAAAAGGCGGCAGTTTTACCTGTGCCTGACTGTGACTGGGCAATCAGATTCTGAGGTCTGCATTTCAAGAAATTGTAAAGAAATCAAGTGTTATTTAAAATGTAAATTTTTTTTGTCCAAATACAAATACATGTTTGGTGGTGTAAAAATGACTGGTTCCAATGTCAGTGTCATGCTTAACACTAACAGCTGAACCGCTATTATTTTGCACTTCAAATTATTTTGAACAAACACTAAACTCAGAGAGTTGTCAGTTTTATTTTGTACTTTAGTTCATTTATTACAAAACAATCCTAAATCATAGTAAGTAATATGTGTTTTGTTTTAAACTTAAATTCTCTATTGCAGAGTGACTGTTCTGTCTTTTGTCAGGAATGTATGAATGGTCTTTAAAATGATCTGTCTGGTTCAATAGAAATTTTATGTAATATAAGTACTACTGGTATCAGTTACTTGGTATCGGTATGAATGAGCACTTAAGAGTTGAATACTCATACTGGTATTGAACATTCCTTAAAAACTAATTCAATTTTTGTTTGTTAATTGTAAACGGCATACTGCAAGTGTAAAAAGAGACTCACGGCTGTGCCAGCATCATAGGTAGAGCCTTCTCCTGGATCATGGAAGGCCTGTTGAAGCCCATGTTATAGACCCCCTTCAACAGCTCTGGTTTCCTATTTACGGAAGAAAAAAATAAGTACTTACAAATCCAAAATTATAATCTCACCAGGAAAGCAGTGGTGTGCTGAATGATGGTTTGTACTTGTTATGCATTTGTGAATTTGAAGATGTTTTTTTTTTGGGGGGGGGGGGGATTTTTTTTTGTTTGGGGGGGGGGAAAAAAAAAAAAAAAAATCACATTTCAGCCATTATTGTCTTCAAGCCAAAACGTTTTGTCAAGACTACTTTGGCAAAATCTGTTGGCATTTTAGTTTCAAGGAAGTACTGTACTTAAAATGAGTTGCACAGTTTCGTTTAGACACAAGTACTGCTATGCCGCCATCTTGTGACATCGATTGGCAATTACAAACCGTAATTACTTTTTCTATTTTTGGCATGGCACGGCTCAAACACTCACAATTTACTACTAGTCAAACGTGTAATTCCGCTTTCCTGTGATTTGTTGGTTTTCCACAACGTTTGTCCTCATGAGGTTCTTGGCTGTGCTGGAGCCCATCCCGTTTTACTTTGATGGCATAATATATAAATATATTTTTTAAAGTAAATTAACTATTGAAAGTAATTTTTGGGTGGCATTGTGTTGACATGCAATAGTGTATGATAGCAATATGTTACAAGACCAACTTGAATGACACAGTGTGTGGTAACTTAAACAAGCTTTTAAAAAAAAATTATTTCTTATAAAGTGAATAGGTATAGGCGGCACGGTGGACGAGTGGTTAGTGTGTCGGCCTCGCAGCGCAGAACTGCAGAGTACGATTCCGGCTCCAGCCTTCCTGTGTGGGGTTTGCATGTTCTCCTCATGCCTGCGTGGGTTTTCTCTGGGTACTCTGGTTTCCTCCCACAATCCCAAAACATGCTTGGCAGGTTAATGTAACACTCTAAATTGTCCCTAGATCTAAGTGTGAGTGTGGATGGTTGTTCATCTGTGTGCGCCCTGCAATTGACTGGGAACCAGTTCAGGGTGTACCCCGCCTCCTGCCCGGAGACAGCATGCCCGCGACCCTTGTGAGGATAAGCGCATTAGAAAATGGATGGATCGATGGATGTATGATTAGGTATATGAGAGGATTCTGCCTGACAATGCTACATATTTTATATGACATTTTTGAGTGGTGGTTTGACATGAGATTTTTGTAACGGAAAATACAGCAGGTGTTTTGCTCTGAGTAAGGTTCCTTTTTTTCAATGAATTTGTTCAGGTGTGTGATGGGCTGAAATTGAGTTTATCCTTTGTTTAAAATAAGAAAGAAAGACAGAAAAAAAAGAAAAAGCTATGGTAGTTGTGTGGACCTAAACTCACAGGCGCAGCTCCTCGAAGGTCTTGACGGAGAACAGCGGGGAGGTGGGGTCTCGCTGCAGGACCTCCACCTCATGTCTACTGCTCACAAGAGCCCGGCGGATAAATTTGTTCAGTAAGGACGCCTCAGCTGGGTCCACTTTATCTCCTTCCCACTTTCCACGTTGTCCGCTCATGTCCGTCTTGAGGTTTCCTGTGCATCGGCCAGAGTTAAAAAAAAATGCCGTTAGTTAACGAACAAATAGATTTATAAACGGGGATATTTCGTTACCATTGACATCTTTGGTGATCCATGAGCGATTAGTTCGGCCCATCTTCGTTGTGGGCTCAAACTGTTGACAGAAAAATGAAATTGTATGTTACGAAAGTTCTATCCAAACTTTAGCTAGCTCTCATCCAGGACGGTTAGCCACCCCCAAATTCACCTGCACGCACGAGGAGTTGGCCTCCTGGATGTCTGCCTCCAGCGCCCACGAGTCCTTGAACATTTTACAATACTTAGCTCCAACTTCCTGATGCGATAAGCCGGAACGTTTCAGCAAAAGTTTGGAGGTTGGTGTGGCCTGATGTCCGGTGCAGTGAGGTGACAAGTAATTAGTGCTGACGAGAAACGACCGCAACGTGCCAGGCCAAACAACGAAACTGGTGACTCCACTGTGACCGTGATGCCTCCACTGACATCCGGGGATTTACTGTAATATGTGGAACTCTGAGTGTGGGCCGTTTGGTATGGGGGACCAAAAGTGACAAAATTAAACAATTTTCTTTATCAATAAAATTTTATATGTCATAGACATCGAGTATTAATGTACTTCAGTGTTCATTTATCTCCACATTTAATTATTTGTGTTATTTAATTATTTCTGTATGTATGTATGTATGTATGTATGTATGTATGTATGTATGTATGTATGTATGTATGTCCATTTCAATTTGTATTTATTTAAAATATTTTTATTTCAATATTATTTCCGTGTTAAATTATTTAATAGGTTAGTCTGGCCACTCTTGTCCCTTTTGCATCATGAAACGTTTTAGCTCTCATTCTCTCTCATGAGTTAATCACAGACATTTTAGGAGCCATGGATTTTTCATGAGTTTTATGTGGGAGTCAATAGCAATTACATTTTAGACCTCACAGAAAATGTAGCCGGAGGAATATTGAACCCTAAGCATTTGACTTGGAATGCAGAGGGATTATGGAAGTTCTGGATTTCTTGGGACTTCACTCACTGTTTGACAAACATTTTGACCAAATATTATCTGCAAATTTAGAGGATGTTCGCCAGCACTTCTCCTGTACTACACCACAACACACACAGACCACTGGCTTTTTGACTTTATCCACCTCTGTTCCAGAGCAGTGGTTCCCAACCACTGTCCATGGAACATTTGGCAGCACAGACAAATTGAAGAAAAAAAAAATAATTTTTTTAATTTGTAGCATCCTTGAAAACATACAAAATCATTTGAGTACTTTTCAGTATTGAGCACTATAAATTTGACCGGATTCAACCAGGCAATTTGGATTTTAACTTTACTTTAGAGTTGGTGTCATGCAAATTACTCAGTTTATGTCAATATCATACTTAAACAATACTATCAATATTGTGTACCTTTGTCCTCCTCAAAATCATTTGATCTTTAATTTAGGATGGGAAGTTTTACTTCTAAAACCACTCCGATTGTATCTGAAACTATAACATTTTATAGTGGGAACAAGCTTAACTGATGAATTGTATATTTTTTCTCACGAATAAGATACTATACACATAGTCACATACTAAATTAGTTAGAGAAAAAAAACATAGAAAACATTTTTACTACATATTGAATTTCCCTGAATAAATTAAAATCATTATTATAAATCAAATCACATTGTGTCCCAATGATCCCTTTATGCCCCTGGCAGGGTTACCCATGCCAAACAGGTCCCGAATGAGGTACCAGGCAAAGCACGGTTCATATGCCACCTTATGACAAATAAAAATATTGAATCACTTTTTCTCTCATCCAAACGCGGGTCACTGGGTCTCCCTTTTGTAGCCAGAACAGGAGGTGGGGCTCGTTGGCAAGCGCCGGGCCTGCACCCATGGGGCTCAGCTGGCCTCAGCCCAAAAGGACAATGCAGGTCCCCCTTCGCATTGGCTCACAGTAAAGTGGTCGCTTCCTATTGTGACGGCAATCCGTTGGCAGAAACCAGCTATAAGGGCTGCCGTTAAGATGAAAAGAGTCCTATCAGGCCTTTTTGGCCTTTGGGATGAGTTTAGTGAGGCCATGGAAAAAGACTTCCGGATGGCTTCGAGGAAATTCTGGTCCATCATCCGGCGTCTCAGGAGGAGAAAGCACTGCGCTATTAACACTGTTTGGAGTGGAGATGGGGCTCTGCTGACCTCGACTTAGGACATTGTGAGTCGGTGGGGAGATTACTTCAAAAGACCTCCTCAATTCAGGACATGCTGGAGGGACTATATTTCCCGGCTGACCTGGGAAGACCTTGGGATTCTCCTGAAAAAGCTGGACGAAGTGTCTGGGGAGAGGGAAGTCCGGCCTTCTCTGTAAAAGCTGTTGCCCCTGTGTCCCAAGTCGAGATAAACGGAAGAAAATAAATGGATGGAAAAATCTCATTAATATTAGAATACACGTACACATTAAATTAAGGGTTGAGGTTTAATTAAAAAACTCTGTGCCTATTATACACTGTCTGATGCACTGGTGTCTAGTCTGTACAATGCAGCTAAGCCTGCTGGGACAGTGGTAAAAAAAATGGATGAGTGAGTGTTTGTCAGATGCGCACAAGAGGGTAAACAAGTTTGTGTGTGTGTGTGTGTGTGTGTGTGTGTGTGTGTGTGTGTGTGTGTGTGTGTGTGTGTGTGTGCGTTATTATTAGTATGTGTGGCAGTGTAAGGGAGGAGGGGTGGGTACTGATTCTTATTGGTCACAGGTTAATCCAGTTTGGGGGTGGATGCACACGCACACACGCAGACAAACGCACACACCAGATAGCAAATGAGTGTATAAACACACTCTTATTGCCATGGTAGCCTTGCAAGAAAACAGATGCATCAAACGACATGATAACAAAACACCAAGGCAGCCAAACACCCACGCAACATTTGACACACTAAAACCATCCTGAGAGAGGAGGAAAGGGGTCCTTAGAGGTGATGATGGGATGCAAACCTTTTCCCATCTGACCTAGTCTTTCTTTAAACTGACCAGATGTCCTCCTTTTTTCCGTGTTTTGTTTTTAGAGCCTATGGTAAACATCAGGGATTTCTTGACCACAGACTTCAAGGGTCTCTGTTCGTGCATAGGGCAAAGGTCAGTCTAACTTTGCGCATGGGTGGAGTTTTCTTTCTTTTGGCATTTTCAAATCCTTTTCAACCTCTATTCAATTGAATATACAGGGATCCCTCGCCACGTCGCGCTCCAAGTTTTGCGGCTTCAGTTTTTAGCGTTTTTTTTTTCCCTCCAAAATTTATTTTAAAGAATACTGGCATACTGTATCCCATAGTGCGAAACGACGCGTCGGTTCATGTTGAAAGAAGAGCTGACATGACTGATAGGCTTTGTGCATGCCCGCTCAAATTGGTTCCCGGCATTGACCAATGACAGCACGAGTGGATTTATCCCGAGAGCTGATTGGCTCCGTATCATCACCAGTCTGTCAACTGTCTCGCATACTGTATCTTAAGATAAGATAAGATAACATAAGATAAGATAGGATAAGATAAGATAATCTTTATTTGTCCCACACTGGGGAAATTTGCAGTCTACAGCAGCAAAATTAATTTTAAAATGAGTTAAGTTGCGCTCCAACCTCTTGCTGTCACCAAAGCAATGCGTTCTGGGTATGTGGGAGCATGCTCGTCCTTCCACGGAGATGGCACCGTCAACACATCACAAGGAAGCCATGACACTGACAGCTCAGGCAAAGGCCGAAGTGACAGACAAAATTGTCAGCTTGGGAAGAGTTTTTTTCTTCTCAAAAAAAAAAAAAAAAAAAATCAGACCATTGTCTTATAAAAAAGAAACCTAAAAACTTTTTCAATAAGAAGACAAGATGAATGTCGTAGCGCTACCCACCATGTTTTTCTCCAATTTAAAAACCTCAGCTACGCCGTCAGCGCCTCCAGCCTACGAGTAAAGTGAGATGTTTGACGCAAAGTGTGTTGTGGTCTGACGAGTCAACATTTAAATTTATTTTGGGAAATAATGTAGGTTGAGTCTTCCAGGCCAAAGAGGAATGGATTTCGGGTTTTTATTACAGTGAAACTTCATGCTCAACCCCACTCCACACCAAGAAGTTTCCCTCTAGCCTCCATCCAATGGCCCCACCCGACGCCCCATGATTACTCTTCACATTGATACAACATATCAGGGAAAACTGAATGAATGGCTTGTGCATGCTTTGAGCATAAGGAGAGAGATGCTTTGCAGGTTTGGTTTTTCTCTCTCTCTCTCTCTCTCTCTCTCTCTCTCTCTCTCTCTCTCTCTCTCTCTCTCTCTCTCTCTCAGGAGCACTGTGAGGAGGAGGAGAGCATTTTTTGAACCACATGTTGCTGTGCTTGATGTAAAGTGCTGCAGCAGCCTTCTTTTTCCCTCGCAAGCTGGCTTGATTCTGCCCCCACCTGTAGCAACAGTCCTCTTCCTCGTTGCTCGCGGAACGCAAACACAAAGCTGACAGAGCGTGGTCGGCGAGGAGGGAAGATATCTTTCATCATAAGTGGACTTGTGAGTCAGAGAGCTCCTCAGTGCAGGCTCGTTGACACAGATGAAAGGTAAGACTATGGCTGGCCCCATTTGGCTTTGAATGAACGTATATGTGCTGTCTCTCTCTCTCGCTCTCTCTCTCTCTCTCTCTCTCTCTCTCTCTCTCTCTCTCTCTCTCTCTCTCTCTCTCGCTTTTTCATTCATGTAGAATAATGTAGAAAAGGTCAGGGAGATGATTAAAGGTGGTCTGTCGTAGATCTTGATGCTCTTGATGCTGCAGCCATCATCCAAATGCCTTTCAAGTGGTGGTTACCACAGCAGCGGCGTGCTGTTTTGACACTGATGAGTTTAGAGTGCTGTAATGATACTGATGTAAAAGCCTGAGAGTTGTGGGGTTTTGAGGGAGGCGAGTGAGTCATGTGAGCAAGGAGGGGGTCTACAGGTACTAAAATACTAAAGACCAGAAAGTGAGAAGACTGCAAAGAGACTTCCCTGAAGGAGCATCGAAAAACACATTGCTTATAAGCTTGTTATCTTTTTGATGTTTTTGTGCATGGCAGTTATTTCTTGCCAGTCTGTATCTCAATGCTGGTCATTATGCTGCTCGAACTCATCCTAACAGTTACACTGCCTCTACAGGTCAATATAGATCAATATAGGCCAACAATTAGTTGGCTTATACATCAACCTGCCACATCATGAGACCACTTGCACAATCTATTGAACGCCAATACAATCGTTTTATAAACAAATGCTTTATTTAGCCTTTACCAAGATAATCATACTCACATTTGATTGACAATGTTTTGAGCCCGCTATAGTTATTGAACAATGGCATACAGACTGAGGGCTAAGCCGCCAGACATTGAAGAAAAAAGAGCAATCGTTTATGTCTGTGGTGGCTATAGTGAGTGGCCCCTGCTCTAATAGATGCCGTTCCTCAATTAAGGCAGATGACATCATCTATTTGAATGAATAAATGCAGAACCCCCCCCACACGCGCATATCCCTAAATATAAGATAATGCAATTCAGTGTCTGGAATTACCTCTACCTCTGTGTGTCATGATAAAACCACACTTGTTTGCAAAGAAGATGACATTTGCAGTAAGTTCTGCTTGCTATATGCACAATTTCAAAAAGAATTAAGGATTAGAAAAAGGAAAAGAATGATCTGTTGAAGAGCAGAGCTTCTCTCTGGGGCGGGAAAAATGAAGACATTTCCGAGGAGCTGGATTGAAAGTTTTGAAGAGTGAATTTCTTCAATGAGTATTGAATGAATGAAGTCTTAATACACCATAAAACAGTATGCAGTACGTTGATTTTGATAATACATATTACAATCCATCCATCCATTCATGGCCCTGGCTCCCCTGGCAGCTTTGTTTCACTTTACCGTATACGAGGTAGAAAATATTAGAGACCGCTTCAAATATTTGCAGCCATTTCTTACACTTGCAAGGAATTTCTGCACCCAAAAATAGCATACACATTTATTGTTAAATATGAGCATTGTTTGATCATCAATCATGTTTAATGTCCATCACTTTGAGTGGACACATGAGAGCAAATCACTCAATAGCTTACATCTGGATGACCTCCGCAAGAAGTGCTTTTAATCCAGTCGATGCGAGATTTGACTCGGCTGCGTAGATGTCTTCTATTGTGGCTTTAAAGACAAGAGGCTGCTGGCTCACTTTCAGTCAGCCTGCGGTCTAGCAAGCTGAGCCGTCTCTATGGAAATGGCTTTCGTCATAAGTTCCCATCAAGCCCTGTGATGGAGCTCTGTTGTGTGCACGCCCTGGATTGCAGGTGCAGGAAGCAACATGAGCAATGATGGGGCATGCGCAAGAGCCATGTGGGATTTTATTGATTCATTTCCATAATTGGGAACGCTGCCTTTTTGCGCACATAATTTTCTCTCTCTCACATAAAACAGATTGTTGGCTATCCTCTCTTGTTGTATCTTTGGAGTGTTTTTTTTTAGGTTACAACATTCAATGCCTTTACTGCTATGCACTTTAGTTACCAGTCTCGAGTAAATAAGCGGATACAATTCCACGAAGCCTGACGATAATAGGATAATTTCTCTCCACATATTTTGAACTCATGTTTTAATGAGTTGCGATAGAGAAGATGTTGCTCAACTGTCAATAGCTGATGAGACATGTTGTTCTTTTTTTAAGACCGCAAACTAGTTCAGATTGAATCCACTGTGCCTCTGCTGATGAAACCAATGAGGGCACTCGATTTTGCCTCACTGACTTTATCCACAATCAATTTCACATGATCATCAGTTAATAGCATATTACGTCCATCCATAGTTGAAACAAATAATACAAGATAAATTGAATTTTTACACCCGTGAAAAGTGACATCACGTTTGAATGCTTTTTAACCTGTAACCTATCATTTATATTTCCAGTACCGTACTTCCAATAGGAAAATAAAAAAATCCATAAAACACATCAGAGGTGCACCTGCGTCCCCAAAGGGATTCTGATCGACCCCAGAGGTTCCACTGCATCCTCTTGTCACCTAGCCCGAACATAAGAAGTTGCCATGTAATGATTGTTTCTCTCCATCATGTAAACACTCCTAACGGCAGTGCCATGCCCGGACTCATCAACAAGGAGAATCGTAGTGCTCTACCGCTCAGTGTCTCTGACATCACTTCCTGTGTCAGGGGCTACACTCAGACCATGACCGCTTCCATGACATATGAAAATATTGAAGATCATGCCATTGAAGGTAAGTTTTTTTTTTTTTTTTTTTAATCCTCTGAATAGGCATCATTGCCCGATGTAATTATTCTATTTCCTCTCTGATGGCTTTGCAGGTATCTTCATCTATCCACTGGAGGAAAAAAACATTGTTGTGGGCTTTGAGGCAATGATCTCCAGTCAGATTATCACGCTGCAAATCAAGGACAAAGCCAAGATTGATGACTGTTACCATAATTCATGCAGCACACCAAATGGCGCTCCGCCAAGTGGTGTCGGTGAGTTTGCTATCTTTCTTCTGTCTCCCGTGTCTTCTGTTGTTTTATGCTACTGTACATGCATAGCTTGGATTGGAAAGGTAGTTTTCTAGAAAGATCAATCGAGATCTATCTTATCTTCAACCTATCACCTTTAATATGAACAAACACTATAAGCACATTACAGGCATTACAACACTGGTTTCAAACTCAAAGCCTGGAGGCCAGATATGGCTCGCCACATCATTTTAAGGCAAATCATGTTGTGCATGTCTACTTCATACTTCCTGCAAAAACATCTAAACTGCAAATTGTCTTCACTTTTAATAATATTGATATATTGCAAGGATTTTTTAATACAATCCCCCCTTTAAAATATACAGTAGTACTAATTTACCTTTTTTTTTTTTTTTAATGGCTTCTACAATGAAAAAAATGTAATGCTGAATGTACTCAATTTTATTCCGTCAAGTGGACGCATAAAATAAAAGCATCAGGATCAAAATACATTTTGTAATTACCGGTAGAATACACATCTGAAAAAATGAACTCAAAGAGAAAAGAACTAATGCAGTTGGTCTTCCAGGACACATACTTCTGGATGAGGATTTGGAGAGGACAGTGCTAGTAGTAAACCTGGGGATCATTCCTCCTTTGGAGACAGTCCAAATTCTGGTCAGTACTTCCTGTGAGCTGTCCACTCTTCCCAGCGGCGGCATCAGTGTGACCACGCCACCAGCGTGCACGCCCCGCGTACAAAGGAGCATCAACGAGGAACAGGGCTTATCCCCAAACTTCTCCAGAATGTAAGAAATGCACAGATAGGTGTAACTGGAAAAGAACTTTTCTTTAAAAACACGAGTCCAGAACAAATGTCATCATGTTATGCTTTCTCTACCTTTCTGCTTTGTATTTGTGGGCTTGAACTGGGAATTTAGTTCAGTCGTAAATTCCTGTTTCCAGAAGAAAATTGTCTGTGTGGTCAGTCAGTATTTCGTTTCTTTTAGGAGGGATAAATATCAATGTGGCTCCAGCGCACACGATCGTGCTTCCACCCCCGCTCATTTTTGCTTGTTGGCTCTATTGGAGGATGAGGCCATCAACTCCATGGACTACCAGTTCAACTTCCAGCTGGAGATAAGAGCCCCCTACCTCCTCGCAGGTCAGAAGTGGAGAAAAAAATCCTGGTCCAGGTTTACTCTTCTGTGGACTGAGCATGTTCTTTGAGTAGTAACATGTGACATAACAAGTGACATGATCTGGCCAGCGCTATACTATACTCAGCGAGTCATCTCCGGGGCTTGTTGAAGCAGGAACCCTTCCTCAAACTCTGACACTGAAACAATAAAAACATCCTTGGGAGAATAACATCCTAAAATGCAGGTTCTCTCTCTCTCTCTCTCTGTCTCTCTCTCTGTCTCTCTCTCTCTCTCTCTCTCTCTCTCTCTCTCTCTCTCTCTCTCACCCACACACACACACACACACACACACACACACACACACACAGTGCACAATTTTTCCATGCTCTGTGTCTTTCTCACTTTTTTTCGGAATTGAGTGGAAAAAAAATGAATGGGATTGGGATTTTGAATGGGATTTCATGAAAAAAAACAACCCATTAAAAAGTACTACGGAACTGAAGTTTGAATCTAAAAATATAAATTTCCGAAGTCTCTGAACATTTTTGAGTTTGGAGTGAACATGTCTGCATTCAGGAGTTAGGAATTTGTACACAAATATAAAATCAAAAACTCCGCTATGGTGGTAGCAACTAGACTGACTCGTGATATCATGTTTACGTTCAAGAGACAGATGAAGGCGAAAGGGAAAAAAATGTAAGTGACATGATTGTTGATATTTGTGTAGGTGTGGAGAGCCCGTCTCACGCCATCCGAGCCGATGCTGACCCTTTGGCCCGTTCAGCCACCAGTGTGGTCATCACTCTGGCAGACAAGTACACTTATGACTGTCCTGTTAAGATCCTCATCTACCCTAGCGGTACGTCTATACAAGGTCACACTCAAGATAGTTTAGCGCTCACTCCAAGCCTCCTCCAGGCCACTAATGATGCATTTGTGTGTTTCGTTTTGAATGTATGAGGGCCATAACAAAGTCCTTGCATTTAGTCCACCTGAGGATTCCACTGCGTGGGTTGAGATGCGCCGGGTCTTTGTTGTTGTTTTCTCTCCTGGTGTCATCTTGTTGAAAAGCACCCGTGGGCCGCTTGTCTCCCTGAAGCAACAACCTTTTCTGTTGATCCGCTATCGTCTCATAGAGGCTTTGTTGGCAAACAGACCCACAGCTGGGGGTTGCCAATTTAGACAGATGGATAAGTGCATGAATGGATGGACGGATGGATGAATGGATAGATAATAGTGCTCAAAAGCCCATTTTAATCTGTGATGGCTTTATGTGTCCCGACAGGTGTTTTCGCTGCTGAGTTTAAAAAATGTCTTTGCCTTTTGCCTAGCACTTCAGGGTTTTGAAATAAGTTCTTTTTTTTTTTTTGCCTTTTCGTTTGACCTTGAAACACTTGTTATATTTTACCATGTGTTGTAATTCATAGCGATGACGTTTTAGAAAAAAAAAATTCCACCTGTTGCTGGACCTAACCCTTAATTCATAAATATTACTGAAGAGATTCCATATTATTCCATTATAATTATGAAAACCTGATTTATTCCTCCAATGAGGGAAATTAGATATCATTTAACTGGACTTTATTTCTAGTGAATATGGCAGGTTCCTAACAAATAGGTCAAGATGAAGACTAACGGAACTACCCTGGACTTTGTTGTTTTGAATTTTCTTGTTGTTGCGCTGACATGCTTGAGTATTTTTTTTTTTTGTGCATATGTGCATCTGTGATGTTTTTTTTTGCTTGTTTTATGTCTAGTGTTGTACTTTGGTTTCTTTTTCACTTTTGACTGTGGGGATGATACTGTCCTCCTTTTTTTCTCATATGTTGATGTTTGCAAAAACAAATGAAAAAAAGAGGCAAAGTGCACCACCACTTTTGATTTAAATGTGGCATAGGGCACAAACATTTGTGCGCCCAAACCCATTAAGGAAAAGATTAGCGCCCTGGGCCCAGAGGGCATAGCTGAGAAAGGACAAGGTCAAACAATTACACACCACAGAAAGGACAGGACAACATAATGACAAGATAATGAGAAAAGCTCGTTACACACGTTTTTTGTGTGGTGGGAGTCCTGTCCCACTTCCCGCACATGCAAAGTGGCCACTGGCTTGCTGTAAATAAACCATTCGGACAATTTTATACCACTGAGCTATTTTGTATCAGAATCATTCCAACACAGATGACTTAGCGTGACACAATGTGGTTTCCTTCAGAACCTCACGTGCCTCAAGTGCTCATCGAGAGCGGCGACATGACGCAGGATGAATATGATGAGTTCATCCATGGCCGCAGCGACTTCATCAAGGCCACAAAGAAGGACTCCAGCAATGAGAGGAAGGTAAGGGTGTCATTCAGCAGCTGCGCTGAGTGCCTGAGCTGATGAGGTCCATGTCACGGCATGTGTGGTTTGACGCACAACACAATGTGATGGTCTGCCTATTACGAACATGCATGAGCAAACAGTAGACAGTATTTGTTCAAACTTTTTGAAGGTGTATGTCAGTATCATGCTACTGTGATTGTAATTGGGTAAATTCGGAAAATTTACAGTGAAAATCATCTTGTCAATTGCTTTTGCAAGAGCATGTGTGTAGGCATCGCAAAGGCAAAATTGTTCTTAAGAGCTTTCGCCTGTGCGGTCATTTGTCCCTACACACTCTAATGTAATCAAATTGCGTTTCCATGGGAACTCAGCAATGGATCCATCCCCGCACTCGGCCTGGAATTTGCCTGTCACGTCCACCACTGCCATTGAAGCTCATCACTCATTACGTCTCCTCTCTGTTCCATAGGTGGAGGCCATCCACAGGCGTCTGCACAAGGACATCCTCCACAACCCTGTGGTCATGCTCAACTTCTGTCCCAACCTCAAGCCTGTCAACGCCGACTTAAGGAAGGTGCACGGAGAGTTCATCTTCCTCATTGATCGCAGCGGCAGCATGAGCGGTGTCAACATCACCCGCGTGAAGGTACTTCGCTCCCTGGAATTATTATATTGTTATGTCATGCACGAGAAGGAGCTGAGGCCAGTTCATAAAACCCATTAAGCTGCGTGACTATGTGAGGTCCCCACATTTAACGTTTATACACTATGTACATTATAAATAGGTTTGCCATGACAATATTAATGGTTAAATATGTCAGGCGAAAACAGACTGCCTTAAAATACATACCTGCGTTAAGTGAAATCCACAAAGACTCATTTTTTCCAAACCAAAATCATGACTTCTGTTAAGTCAAAAAAAGGTGTATTTATATGTTTAGAAGATCAACTTCATTGCTAAATGTCACTGTTATTTTCAATTAAATGGCTGCCAATTTAATGTGAAGCAAGGTTATCGGCATCTGTTGAATGTAACTAATAAAGAAAATTAGTTTTAAAATTAAGCCATCAGTAACTCAACTAAGTCACTTTTAGAGTCAAAAAATCAGTTAGGTAACTAAGTGACTCTTTCTAGGTAACTATGACAACATAAGTTACCGGTGGCGAGAGGTCAAGGAGCAGGTTAGATTTCACCGTCGCCTATTTTCTTCTCTTAAGATGAGCAGGTTGCTTGCTGCAGCACCGGAAGTGTTCGCAACCCTTTTGGTCGGCACAAGAGCTCGGTTTTGTCTGAGGTAGTTACTTCCACAGCCTTTTCGACATGCTGCTCACACATTTGAGGTGTCACTCTGTCCCAGGATGCAATGGTGGTCATTCTCAAGAGTCTCATCCCAGGCTGCCTCTTCAACTTAATAAGCTTTGGCTCCACCTTCAAATCTCTTTTTTCCAGTAGTCAGAACTACGAAGAGGTACTATTGAGGACTTGCGGTGTTGCATGTGATATTTGTTGTGTTTGTTGTTGTTTTCACTGCTTCTGCCTGGTTGAATATGAGCTACATACTGTACAGTGCTGTAAAAAGTATTTGCTTTGATTATTGCATTTGACAGTTGAGTAATGTGTTGTTTCAGTACATTCAGCACATATGCTTCCAATGTTTGAAAGCAGACAGAATGACTTGATTGCGCATGATTTTGAAGCCTCATGTTGTGGAATTAGGGTGGCACGGTGGGCGACTGGTTAGCACATCCGCCTCACAGTGCAGAGGTGCTGGGTCCAATTCCGGCTCCGGCCTTCCTGTGTGGAGTTTGCATGTTCTCCCCATGCCTGCGTGTGTCTTTTGCGGGTACGCCGGTTACCTCCCTCATCTCCAAAACATGCATGGCAGGTTAATGGAGCACACCAAATTGTCGCTAGGTGTGAATGTGAGTGTGAATGGTTGTTCGTCTATGTGTGCCCTGTGATTGACTGGCAACCAATTCAGGGTGTACCCCACTTGTTGCCCGAAGACAGCTGGGATAGGCTTCAGCATGCACACGCGACCCTCATGAGGATCAGCGGATTAGAAAATGGATGAATGGATGTATGTTATGGAATTATTTATATGATTTATTATGTATTTATTTTGTCATTCAATGTTTGTCAAAAATGTTTCCCCGCACATAAACACCCCTCATATACCCCCACACCCTCACAAATAATTTATGTACTCTCGTGAAACACATCAGGCTCATCAGGATGAGTTTCGCCAAGACATGGAAAACAGTGATGTGCTTCCTCAAATTCGAAGTGGAGTCCTTGTAGAGTGAATTTTGGACATTGTCATGCAGACAAATGACAGGTCATGACATGCGGTAGCTGCTCTTTTTTTTACTCTGTAAGGTAAACATATACTGTAGTATGTTGAATGGTTGGCCATGGGTGTTGTGCCTCTTTTGTGTGTTTCTCAATTGCTCTACCTCGTGGGGGTGTTTGTAAATTACGGCCCTTCAACTATCGACTTGCAAACCCAGTCGCAAATTTGTAAAAATGACAGAAGGGGATACCATGTTTGAGGCCTCAAGCGCTGTTTGAGGTTCACAGCATAGTGCCGTTGCATGAAAAAAAAAAAAAAGTTTCTGAAAATAAAATGCAAAGTGAAAGTGGATCCTGGAAGTCACAACACATTTGTCAACCTCTGCAGGACTGCTTAATCGATCTTTTTTGTGGCTCTGTAATATCAACTCGGCTTCATATTTCAGACCAGTCAGTTTCCGTGATGAGGGCAATGGGGAGCTTTTTAGAATTGTTATTGGACTGAACCAAAAGCAGACATATTACTCAAGAGCTGAAGTGGGGTATCAGGAGAAATAAGCTGGATAAAAATGATATTTTCTTTTATTTTCCTCTTGGTAGCGTTTTCAGTGATCTTCGCATATTAGAACGCAACACACACGTTTATCAAAACCAAACACGGTAAACGCCACAATACGCCACAGGACTGAATTTTCAACAAACATAACATGCATTTTTTTTTTTTGCCTTTGGAAGAAGTCTGAGTACCTAGAGTGAAGCCACACAAATAAGGAGAACAGACAAGTTCCACATGACTACAGATCTGATCCCAGTACCTTCTGGCTGTGAGGCAATCATGCTAACCACTCATTTACTTTGCTGCTTGTTAGTGTAAATTGGAATTCTCCCCGCTGGGACACTAAATGTTGGTTTGATGTCCCCCCGCCCCCGATCCAGGAAGCACTAGCCCTGGCTTGCGAGTACGTTCGTAAGATCCGAGCCGACATGGGGGGTACAAACATCCTGGCGCCCCTCAAATGGATTCTGAGACAGCCAATGTTTCCCGGACACCCCCGTTTGCTTTTTCTGCTGACCGACGGTGCGGTGAGCAACACAGGCCAAGTCATCGAGCTGGTGCGCAGTCATGCGCGCTACATCAGGTAGGTTCACTACGTGTATGCGTCGTCTTATGTTTCACAGTGCATGCTCACGATGCTCTCTTGGCCCCATGGAGAAGCCTTTGAAGGATTGGCAGGGTTTAATTGCAATGGCTACTCATTGCTGGAGCTTACATCTCATCAAAATGCAATCTGTGAACATATGGAACCGAAATAACGTCTGACTAATAAGACGTCAAAGGCAAAATAGATTCAGAGCACTGTGGGAAATCATCTTGTTTTCCTGCTCGGCTGTAAGTCTCAAAATCCTTGTGTGGAGTCTCTGCAGAAATGGATTAGGCCTACTTAAATGCCTTTGTCTCCTCGTTGTTATTGAACGACTGCCCCAAAATGGTCACGCACGCAAAGCCTGCCAGTTCAGATGTCGCTCAATCTCTCTTTCTACCCTGTGACATTTACGTTTTATTTGGCCTGTTTTTAAGCTCATCTCCTGGATGTTTTGATGGTTTGTTACAAAACACGGAACTTTTTCTGAAAGACGATCACAGCAATGATTGTTATGTGGCATCACCAGAAGATCATATCACTGACTCAGCTTTCTATTTGGTCTGAATAATTTGCCAAGACTGCACAGAGCCATAAAGGGACCTATTTGAGAAACAATCTGGGGATTGTTATATGTAATGTTTGACGGCAGCATCTCTCACCATTCATGCGTAAGTTATGTCGGCACAGATGCTTTACGTTCGGCATCGGGCAGAATGCTTGCAGAAGGATGGTGCGTGAACTTGCAGCAGTGTCCAGAGGAACAGCTGAGTTCCTGGCCGAAGGCGAGAGGCTCCAACCAAGGGTAGGTCCGGTCCTTTTCCCAGTCGTCACAGTTCCAATGTCCCATGAATCTATCACCCATCTTAATGATGCAGAACTTACTATCGGTACTAGTACAATACTATCTTCTCTCTCACCTCTGAATATTCATCAGTTGATGCATCGAGCCTTGGGATAGGACTTCACCAGCCCGAGTTGGTTGGAAAACTCAAGTATTTATGCTCCAACTTGAAGACAGGCCATGATGAGAGCTCATTCTGTTGGAATGCAAAATACAGTTGTTAAGATACCTTGCAGAGACGCCTACCGCCATCAAAAAGAGCTGGTGGGAGGAAACTCTCTCATTAAGATTCCATTCATTTGGAAGAGACTGTGTTTGTTATTTGCTGGAGGCAAATTCAGTGAGACTTTTGGGAATAGATGAAAGGACGGATGAGAGACAAAGAAAAGCCAAACAGTCCACAATTCAATGTCCTGACAACGTCTGGTTTACATTCTTGTGAGAAAAAAAAAAAGTAGTATCACAAGGGTTGTTGTCAAGAATTTTGGCCTGCTTCCAGTAAATAACTGGAAGAAAGGCAGCAATTTTCTTTTTCCCTGCTCTCGAACAACATTATATGCGTTGCAGATGATAAAGACTCTGAAGAAGACCATGTGTCCGGTCCTCAGTGACATTTCCATCGATTGGCTCTTTCCTGAGACCAAAGAGGTCCTCCTTTCACCAGTGGGCAACGCCTTCCTGTATCCTGGGGACAGTCTCATTGGGTACGCCGTGGTTTGCGATGCCACCCGATACCACGCCAACCCCAAATCTGTAAGTATGATGTTTTGGGTCATGGGAATGGTCCGAGTAAAAAAATTCCAGTTCCTCCTTTGCAATTCAAGTGATAGCATTGCAGGGGGCCTGAGACCCTCATGAGGAAAAAGCGGTTCAGCTCATGGATAGATGGAATTGGCAGTGAATTCAAGACTTTTGTCCTGTTTTTGTTTTAATTTCTCATTTTAAAAAAGAGCATTTAAGCAACAGGTTTTTCCTCATGAGATTGTTGGGTGAAATTTGAAGCTTTTTACTCGTGTGGTCTGAATGGGTGGCAACATTTACATACACGTGCTGATAATAGCCCTGGGTTTTGAAAAGGTTATCGACCAAACATAGCAACTGGGGAATGAGCAGTATGTTGATGGTAATGGCTTGTGGCAACAGATTGTTAAAAAACAAAATAAAACAAAACAAAACGAGACTCCCTGGAAAATTTTGAAAGTCACAAGCCACATTAGTCGGTGATCAAAAAAGTTCATATAGAACACTGGCGGCAAAGTGTTATTTCTATAGCGTTGCCCTTTGAAAAGATAGAATATCACGTTTACAAATGTGGGGGATGTACTCATTTTTGTGAGATACTGTAAGTGGTCGTGATGTTGTGGCTGGTTGCTGTCGTCTGTATAGAATTTTCAGAACATATTACGGTTGTCGTTTTTTGGGATGTGTGGAAGTGTCGAACCCTCTTTATCTTCTTTAACCAATCAAAGAAGAATGGCTCCTCAACACATTTGTGTCACGGTCAACAGGACAAAAGACGACGATACAGCATGATGCGCTCCGTTGGCTCTGGCAGCTCCGTCTTTTATCACTCCCAAGAAGAGGACCCGCTGAAGACCTCTGCTGATGATCAGGAATCTTACAGAGAAACACCGAGCGAGGTTCTCCATGATGACTCGAACCAGGAATCCATGATGAATGCCGCTGTGGAAAATAACGGTGGTAAGAACCTCAGTAAGCTCACTTTCTGTCCATAGTCTAAACTCATTTTCTAAGGGAGCCAAGATTCCGGTATTACAGGCCAATTCATGATGTGTTTTCACTCGACCGTCTTCCTTGTCCTGCCTGGTCCATTGTCAGCGTTGGAGGGTCAGACGTCAGCACGAAGGCGAGCGTACAGCACCAACCAGATAACTGAGCACGTTCCAGCTAAGAAGTACACATCCAGTGATCCCAGTTCCGTCATGCCAAAGAATCCTCTTAGGCGAGCCAAAGTCCAGGAGCTGATTGGATACATGAGTCCGGAGCATGAGGCCCAGTGGAAGAGAGACTACCAGGTAAAACACACATAGACTGTAAGGAGAATATTGAGTAAGCCGGCACTTAAACCCCTGAAATTTTTGGAGGACTTTTCATTGTATGACAAGTACATTCAAGTGGTGTGTGGAAACTTGAAATATGTTGTTCATTCATTTGGGATCATTCATTTTCATGAACACATTTGTTTTATTTTCAGCTTCAGCTGATCAGTCTTTGTGCCGCATCTTCGAGAGAACATCCAGTAGGCGTTCCCCTTCCGCTCCAGCATCACCCGTCAGGTGAGGCGGGCTCAGAAATGCCGACATTGGCCCCGGTCCGGAACACTGCTGGAGAGGATGGTTCTAGATCGTCGACAGATAGCCCATCTTCAGGAAGTGCGGGAGATGCAGGTGATAACTCTCGACCAAAGTCCAGAGACATTTATTGCAACCTCTGATTTGAACGCCCCTTCAATTTGAATCAATTGTAACTGGACTGTTCTGCAGAAGCGTGCACGGAAGGGGTGTGGGGGGATGTGCAATAGGTACCTTGGCACATGCCCCTTTGCCCCTTGATACCTAAAATAAATCAGTTAACTTGTCTTTTAATGAGATAATACAATTTGTTTAAAAAAAAAAGTAGGTTTAAATTAACTCATTTTGGGTAAATCCCTAGCAACACACCTCCCACTCCAGAATAACCTTTAGAGTTGTCACATAATAGGACCTTGGCTGAATGTAGTCGGATTTGGGGCATCAGGTTCAAAACAGGCCAAATTATCTCCATGTACCGCTTTAGGAATCAATCTGCCTCATTGCAGAAGGATACAGCCACCAGCTGTGTCAGGCTGAAACGCCACAGGAGAACCGCATCGCAGACATGGGCTCGGCGGGCCAGCAGAGAGGGGAGTGCAAAGCCGTGGTGTCAGGTCTGCTCTGCGGAAAGCCTGTCCAGTGGGAGGTGCTCTTTGACGTCGAGCCCTTCCTGAAGGGGCGGGAACGCGAGGAGAAGGTTCACGAGGAGCTGTGGAACGAGACCTTCCACCATCTGGCCGCACGCTCCATCATACACGACTTTGAGCACATGGCAGAGAGGGAATGCGACATTGAGCACGGTGAGGCCAAGTTCCATGAATGACTCACATGAAGACACGTCAAATTCTGACATTTACATTATGTAGGCTGAAAGATCTTGCTAAAAATTGGATAAACATTATTGCTCAGTGTCCAGGAGTATTTTTCCTCTCACGCAATGGGTAATTGTTACATAAGTGAGGAGTGAACCGTGTAAACGATAACAGCAAAGTAGATGGCACTGAATACCACACAGACTGGTAGAAATGAAACGTGATATAATGCAGCATATTCTTATGTGGCTTCACAGGCTCTGGCAGGAAGTACCACGTTTACGCCATTCACACCAGCAAAGCGTGCAACATACTGAGCAAATACACTGTGTTTGTTCCCGTCGATCTGGACACAAATGAATATCTGCAGACATGCATTGACTATATCAAACTCGGTGAGTTATATTTTTCATTGTCTGGTATTCACCCACGCTATGACAAGTGTTTTATCCTGCTCTCTTCATGCGTTATGTAACATTGGGGCTAATGAATATAATAACCACCCTGACAGTGATGACCCGAGGCTAGGCTGGGCAAAGTTCCACAAGAAAAGAGCCAGTTTCAAGTAGCGGCTGAAGCACTATCATGTCAAAGTCAAAAGGAAAGTGGAGCTGCAGTTTCAGCACAGATTAACATGAGCTAACTGTTGCCAGCGTTAGTTTCTGATAAGCAGCACACACTCAATCATCTGGCTAAGTTGTTGAGTTTGGAGATGTGCCCATTCGCCACATACGCCCAATGAAGTGATTGGCTTCTGGGTTAGGGTTGTGGTTGCTCACGCTCTGGGCCGCGCTTCCACAAGGAGAAGCAAGTAGTCGTATGCAGCGAACATTTGCTGCTTAAATGGCCAAATCAAGCGCATGAAGACACTCACCCGGCAAGATCCATCTGACTCGTCGTCATTGCAACGAAAGCCAGGCTCGCCATTAATCCAGTAGTATATTGGGAAGGATCAGGGTTGGTTCAATTGCATGAGACAATAGATGTGATATTTTAAATTTGCAGGGGGGTGGGGGGGGGCATCATATTGTATGTTTCGTGCAAGACAATTTCCTTGGTCTAGCTAAGTCTTAATCATGTGACCAGAAATCTGCACCTCCTCTATGCTTTATGTGGGGAGTTACTTTATATTCGGATTAGAAAATAATATTTTTAGTTATTATTGTTTTGATTATTGTCTTTCATCATGAATATATAGCTCTTTGTTACAGCTGCGGTTAGTGCTATATTAATAAAGTTGAGTTTTCACTACATTTTTACGTGACATTCAATTTAAGAAAGGCATTTCATTTGTTATTTAAGGTAGAACTAAATACAAAGTTACTCCAGCTGGGGCACAGCAGTTTTTCTCTACGCAGCCCAGGCTCCAAGTTCTCCTCTCAAAATACGTTAAAGTGAGTTCACCAAGCTGAACAGGAAGACAAATATAGATATACGCTGCGGAAGACCTTGCACAAGGACGGACTGCTCGTTTCACTTTTAACGAGTCAATTGGCATTGTTCCGTGCGCCAAAACTGGAAGTTACATCATCGTTTGAGACGCCAGAGACAAACAAATACATTTTACTCATCAATTGCTGATGTACTATTTTCCCTGCTCATCTAAAAAACAGATAGACATATATTTTTGTTGTAATAATGTATTTTCATTTTTATTATTTAAATTTATGTCTCTTTCAGGGTGACACAGCAATTGACATGCTGCCATTACTATCTTTCTCGTATTCAGGTGACGGTTTAAAAAGAAGCTCACGCTCCAGTTCAGGAAGCAGAAAGAGCCAAGCTTACTCCATTGGCCTGGGCCGCTCTCAGTCTGGTGGTGTGTCGGAAGAAACTGAAGACATGTCTAACAGTATGCTACTTTCTCTCTAGGAGCCACAAGGCTTCTTTAATTGCATGTTAGTAGATGACTGTTGTGATCAAACGAAGGAGGCACATTTTGTGCATTCGTAAGAGGACCAAAAATGGTATCCCATTATTTTTTTTCTGATAGATGAAATGTCAAGATCACCTTATTATTGCAATCCAGAATTGTTTGGCTTTTATGTTACATATCATTAAAAACAACTGGTGTATACTCTGCGGTGATGATAATGTCCGAATCAAAAACACAACACAAATAAATTCATGTCCAATTTTGCGGGTTTTCTTGTTCCAGGCTTAGAAGACGGCATTTCTCCCTGCAGCACTCCGTCCTCATCCAGCTGGGAGAAATATAACTTCACAGAAGGTACAAACGCAAAAGCCACTTCATTCAGATCGAAAATGTGTGTCACGATTGTTCCTTTATACCCCAGGCCGTTACAAAATACCTCATAAATTGCCAAGATCTTGTGATTGGCTGGTAACCAGTTCGGAGTGTACCCCGCCTCTCATCTAATAACAGCTGGGATCGGCTCCAGCACGTCCGCGACCCCAGTGAAGATAAGCCGTTCAAAAACTAAACTAAAATGAAGCATTTTTAGAATAAAAAAAATAAAAGCAAATAAACACTCACAAACCTGCTTTAAAAAAATTAAAACTACTTGAATTAAAAAAAAAAACCCAAAACGTTCAAACAAAATAAAAACTCAAATCAAAAAATCCCAGACAATGACAACATGACAACCCTGGTTTAGACACATTTGGATACATCTATCCCAAAGATCCCCGATCTCTGTGACACGCACCCTGGGAGAATATTAAAGGCTTTCTCAGAGCTTCTACAAAAACAATGGATGAATATGTTTCCCAAGTCTCAGCGGGAGCAAACGTGCAAATACTGCAGGCAAAATCAAGCCATGTGCGTGTCCACAGTGCGATTCATTTTTTTCCCCCTCTCCCATCTTCCTCTCCTAGGGACTCAAAGGAGTCCATCAGTGACATCGGACCAGTCTCAGAAGTCTTTGGAAAGTCTTTTTTCTGCCAGGTTGGTGGCTGGAGCTGGCATGAAGCTCTCTCTCTCTTTCTCTCCTCTGTCCACCTTGCCTGTCCTCCCACTGAGCCTTCGTTGGGTTCAAAGGTTCTTCCTTAGTGACAGTTTTTCCTTGCCTGTTTCATCATCGTGCTTACTCATGTGGAATTCAGTTAGCTTTTACGGCGTGTGGTTCTAGACCCGCTGCCCAATGTGAAGTGCCTTGAGATCACATCTGGTGTAAATTGGCACCAATCTAAATAACACTGAGTTGACTTGAGGCCTGTGTCTTCTTGGCCAGGTTGGCGCTCAGCAGGACTCGTCTCCTGACAAAGGCCGCCAAAGGATTCATGAGCCGATCCCATAGCAAGTCCGGTGATTCCATGGGAGAGAGTGACAACGAGAACAAGGACTACATTCCTCTGGTGGGGATCTGAATTATGCGACCAGAGAGCGATTATGGCTCCGTTCAAACTGCAGGGTGTGATGCCCAATTCGGAGTATTGCTGCTAAATCAGATCTTTTGATGTTCTCGTTCACATTACAAAAACAAATGCGACTTTGAATGTGAATGCAACGTGTCCGTGATGTGATCCACGTGTGCAGGAAGCACGACGTTGAGAAAGAAATGACGTCACTTGGCGCAGTGATTACGGAAGTAAATCTGGTCCTGCGTGCAGGGACGCTCCTCGATCTCCTTAATTCATAAAGTGACGTCACATCATTGCCACACATAGCAAATGAAACGTGTGCATGGCTGAAATATTACTGCTACTACTACTAATAATAATAATTGTAATAATACAACATTGTATTTGATATTCCACAGGTGTTGCTGCAGCTGGCGTGTGGCGCTTTCCCGCTCGACCTCGCCCTGTGCGACACCATCAACGTGCCCATGGACAAGCTCAAGTGGACGTCCCCCTTTACCAGCCACCGCACCAGCCTTGGACACCTGTCCCACTCGAGCAGCCGGCGCGCAGAGAGCGCCGAAGACGATTCAGGATCATGCGACCAACAAACAGGTACGAAAGATCCTCTCCCGTCCGCCAGATACCAGGCGGACAACGAACCGGGCGCTCCGGTGACAAGCTCTCCTAGCGGTGCGCAAAGGAGGATGCTGGACCCGGAGAGCCTGGTGTGGGCAACGGCGGTAGCCCTGGCTTGGCTGGAGCACAGCTCCGCTAGCTACTTCATCGAGTGGGAGCTGGTGGCCGCGAAGGCTAGCATGTGGCTCAGCGGCCAGGACATCCCGGAGGGCCGAGATGTGGCATCGGTCAAGGCGGCGGCCAACCAGCTCTTCATCATCCTCAGACACTGGGATGACAACCTGCAGCTGAACATGCTTTGTTATAACCCCAACAGTGTGTGATGCTACTGCACCTGCCTACGCTTGTCTCTCTGAGGTCCGTCAGTGTTGTGAGCAATGTGCATGCACTTTTTTCTGTGTGTGTGTGTGTGTGTGTGTGTGTGTGTGTGTGTGTGTGTGTGTGTGTGTGTGTGTGTGTGTGTGTGTGTGTGCATCCTACAAACATATCAGAGTCAGAACGTTTACATGCACAGTCTTGCTCCACTGAGACATTTATTTAAAGTGCTTGCAGATGAAAAAGTACACATGCAGAATGTGCAGAACAAAACGACTGTAGGCTACCATCGGTAGCGCTTAGCCTCCTTATCATATCCTACTCGAGACGTTAACCTCTTGTTGACCTACTATGCCACAGACGACCCAAGAATCTCTTGACTCCTACAAATAATTATTTTGTTGTACACATCTGCTGCAAACATGCACCACATTTATATTTAAAAGTTTGAACTACATTTCACTGCTGGTGTGGTGGTACAATTGCCTGAATGCAGTGCAGGCAGTGTGATTTCAGTTCCCACGCAAAGATGGTGTGCATGTGAATCTGGATTTTTTTTCGTCTCTATATATGTGCCCTATGACTGACTGGTGTCCAGTAAAGGGTGCAGTCGGTCTTTTGCGTGGAGTCAGCTGGAAAAAAAAAAAAAAAGACAAAAAAGACAAAAAAAAATTTTTAAATATCAATTTGCGCAGACGTGCAAAAAAAAAAAAAAAAAGACAAACACAAACTGTAATATGCATGCCATACCAGTAGGTGGGAACATCCCTTTCAGAAGAAACAACATGCATGACCACCAATCACTTGTTCTCTTTTGTTGTTTGGAAGTAACGCAAGTCACCTATACATGTTAGTGATGTAGTAAACGTGCGCTTGGATGGACATGTAAACACAACAACAGCGCTGTGGTTGACTATTGTTGTCTTGCCTGTAATCTACGTGAGCATGAACACTTGCAGATGTGCATGTTCTCATCCCACATCTGAAGGATCTAAAGCGCTGCACTACCAAATAATCCGTCTTCAGATGAAAAAAAAAGTGTTGCTGTCCTGTGTTTTAGAATTTTCAAAACAATCTATTTTTTGACATTTAAATAAGAATGATCAACGTCTACTCTTTATTTATTTATTTATTTTTTTTATGAGAGAACTACATTTTTGAGATGGATTTTTTTTTTGCACCAACTCCAAATATGCCCTTGTTTTTTCACTACCACATCAGGCTTTCATCAAAATAATAAAAATAGAATAACAATCATATAATATGGAATATATGTGATAAGAATTATGAATTAAGGGTAAGGTTCAGCAACAGGTACATTTTCTTCCTGAAACATCATAGCTATAAATTACAATGCATGTTAAAATCCATATTGCACATGCTTTAATAGGTCAAACTTAAAAACCAAAAAATTAAATGTCAACAACCTGATGTGCTAGAAAAAAAGGAAAGACATTTTTGAAACCAGAATAAAACAAACAAAAAAACATTTAGGGTCGCATGAAGCCCTCTCTGATTAAAATCAGTGTAATTTTACAAGTGCTTTAGCTTCTTTTTTTGTACAATTTCAATCATGCTTCCGTGTAGCTTAAAAGTCCAGTTCCAAAAGTTCATGAACACCATGTAAACATATTGAAGGAGCATGTTCTTTGTTGAGCAAACAGTGTTATGTTTGTAACCTAACCAAGAAATATGATTGACTGTAAATGTTTACAATTATTCATGTAGCAAAACAAGCCAAGGCAAAGAACAAACTTCAATGTTAGTAGCCATTTTTACTCATAAGAAAAACAAAAGGCCTCAACAGTGTGAAAAACTCCATAGGACTGTTTTTGTTAATAATAAAAAAAATTGAACTGTTAATCTATATTGTACAAGTCGTAGAATAGCACGACATAGAAATCTGGGACCTACTCCACCCAGGAAAACTAAAATGAACCTTAATATGTCTTCCCCCCCCCCCCCGCCCCCACAATAATGCCACGAATGAACTAACTAGCTAAATATATATTGAACAAACAGACAGATTTTATTAATCACACATGACCTAAAGCATAATGTTCTTAATGTTTACAAGTGAATTATTTATTATAATACAGTATCTATATTGTTTGCAACAAAATATCCATGCAATCAGAAAAATACTCTTTCTCTGTGTAAATGACCTTAGAGTATTTTTTCAGTTGTCTGAATATTTCTGACAATGATGTGAAAATGGAAAAAGAAATTAATTGGTTAATGAATTTAAAATGTGTTCTACAACTAAAAGTTGGCGCAAGTGTTGAATTTATTAGATGACAGTTTATTTAAAATTTTACTTTGCTTGTGGCCCAAAAATGAGGATGTTGCGGAGAAACTGACTCGGAGTTGAAAATATCTGCAGCATTTATTTCTTAACACACAGTATTACCACAAGTGCCTCTATTGCAAATATGATTGCGCATTCAATGTCCCTTATTCACTCCCCTACCCGCCCCCTCCCGACATTTCTTGATTCCTTTGGGGTACTTACGGGCATCTTTCACCAGTAGTTTTGTTCCCTCTGCGTCATCGTGCTGCTTTACTCAGGTATCCATTCACCTTGTCTGTAGCTGATTGCATCACTTGCCTTGCATGAGAATGGGCGGCTAATCTGTGTTGCCCCGGTGATGTTAAAATTACAAGTGTTTTTTGACAAGCCTTGCGAAGTGTTAGTACAGTGTCATGAACTGTAGTACTGTACTATTTATTTTGTGATGTAGTTGCAGTAACTAGTGCCGCTGTTATGGTGAAGAGGTCTATTTTTATGTAACTTGCTATGTGTGCCTTTGAAAATGAATATTGTCAGTTGTACTGATGCTTACACTGCCGTTACAGGTGCATGTAATAAAATGAGTTCACAAAAAATATTTGTACAGACTGTACAACAACTAGTCTTACTTTACTTTTTTGTCTTATTTTCCCCTCTGCCGAAACATAAGACCACTGTAAAGTGACTTGCAATTAATAGGTATTAAATTGGAGGACAAAAAACAAAAAACTAATTAAAAAAAACACACACACACAAATACGGTTCAAAAATACAAATACATAGTCATCTCTCAGGTCCGGTGTAAGTTTCCAAACTACCTCGCGTTTGTTGCTAGGGCAGCGGAAGCAAGTCAACAGCTGTGCAACTACTTCCGAGCATCTGCGCGATGGAGCGCGTACTCGGTTTTCACGCATGCGCACCTCCCACTCAAATTCGACATTGACAAGACGAAAATGTACCGGTACTATGACTGTTCTTAAGCGTATGGGGAAAGTCTGATTTGGCGTGTTCTCTCCTGTTAAAATGTCGTTTACTTTTGGTGCGCTGCATTTCGGGATGCGCAACGTCAATGTCAGCAAAACGATGGGGCGATGAAGTTGGCGTCAGATGCATCCCCTCTGTAAATAATGCGAGTCAATCACACCAGCCACTTGTCTAATTTTTAACACTATTAAGCGTTGAATACATCCATGTTTTTTGGAGGATACAAATGTCAACATGCACTTCAAAGCAACTGCCAACGCTGTGAAAAAAATATCACTGTTGTTTGTGTAATTTTGAGACCGTCTTGTAGCGGCCATGACGAGCTTCTACGCGAATGCACATTGAGCATTGTCTGCCATCCTGTGGTTAACACTGGTATTACGTCTTTCCTGCCTTTTTCACATTTTCTCCCCCAAAATTCAATGGAGTGACACTCCAAGTGTGTGATCGCGGGCCGCCGATTTCCAATCCTTGATCTATTTTTCACCATCACAGTGCGCTTAACGGAGACATTCGAAACGCTGACCTTGTACTTGCTGCCAAAGGTGCATCAATTACTTTTTATTTTGATTTCTAATACATGTGCAAAACTCTTTTCATGTCATGGGGTGTTGTCCGTAAGATGAGGAAAAACAATATTATTCTTACAGTTGGACACCCCAGAGGTCATACAATTTTGAATTGACGAGTAAAATACGCCACTAATGGCGCCAAAAATGTTGGATTCATCATATGATCTATCAGTGCACACCTTTAGAGCTAATTTCAGTGAGAATCATAGGTTTAATGGATCAGATTTTGCTCTTTCCTTGGCTTTTTTATTTTAAAGAAGGAGCAGCCTCAAATAAAATCGGGATGTTCAGAGAAGATTGTGAGAAGGCAAGAAGTGAAGTAAGCAGACTAACATTTAAAGTACTAAGTAATCTCACCACATCGTCAATTCAAAATTAAGGAAGATTGTTTTATTGTTTTTATGATGGAGAAGTGGTTTGGACAATGGATGCAAAGAGTCCCTGAGCACTTTAAAGAGCCCAGAAGTGTGGTAATACTGGTATACATCCATTATGCCAATAACGCAGAGAGCTGAAGCTACAATTACAGTTATAATTCAACTTTTTAAGAAGTTATGAACAAGAGAGTAGAAGCTACAGCTATACCTGTTGGTTTTAGTGTGTACAGTTAAATTGTGCCTACCTGAGGGAAGGAGCTGGAAAAGGTAGTGACCAGGATGTGGAGGGTCCAAAAGAATTTTGTCTTTGTTAATCATTGTCTTAGTTCTTGCAGCATGCAAGTCCTAAAGGGTGTGGGTAGGGAGCTATTTATCGTACGGTCTCTGCAGTCGACTGTCCGTTGCAGTCGGATTTTATCCTTCTTTGTTGCGGCACCAAACCAGACTGCGATGGATGAACACAAGACTGATTCATTGACAGCCGTACAGAACTGCCTCAACACTTTCTGTGGCAGGCCCAGTGAGCTACTCCTTCAGTCTTTGGCAGATAAAAGTATATAGGTCATTATGCAAATTAGCTAAACTGTGACATTACAATTTGGGCAAAAATTGATGCGGAAATTCAAAGGGGTAGCTAAAAAAAGTTAATTTCACACTGGATGCACTAGACTGCACATGGGCCACACTTTCCCCTCCATGGTCATCCCGTTGTAATCCTCCTCCTCCCCACCTGGCACCAGTCACCGGCCCATACTCCAGTTGGGGTGGGGTGGTCTATCCCTGTATGCTCTGCTGGTGGGTGTTGGCCTTTTGCGTGCCGGAGATGGATTGGGGATGACTGTGTTGGAGCGAGCAGGGCGGTGGGTGAGGGTGCTGGTTGGCCAGGGGGAGGCAGTGGTTCACTGCGTTCTCTTCCAGGTGGCCAGTTTGGGAGTAGAAGGGCCCCCTGGGTCCCTCTTCCTGCTTGGCTTTGGAGGGTCCTTCCTCCAGGACATTCCTGATCTTTATTGTTGCATGTTGTGACTGAGTTGCTTGGTGTAGAGCCACTCTTGAATTTCTTTTCACAGCTCTCATGACTGTGGAAACTTCGTGGGGTCTTCCCTCACTTGCATTCAATTTCTACAGGTGCTTCGGTATCACAAAGTCACTCCCACCAAACTCCAATTGCAACGCTGGTTACACTACCCCAAACCACTGGAGTACTGGAACCTTGAGTGTGTTTGTTACTTTGACTTCAGTTAACAAAGACATACAGTACTGATAGAGATCATGAAATACCTGATTATTTATACAATCCTAGTTGGATGCTATTTGTAGATGTCAAAAAGTAAATATGTTGGGGGAAATCCGGAAATCTGGATGCCCGTTAAAGATTAAAAATCCATGGAAAAACACGATGACTGCAGAGGGAAGGGTGAACGGAGAGGCAATGAGAAACAAAGCAAACAAAAGAAAGCAGCCTTGAAACAAAAAAAAGGCGAGAATGGAAAACTTAAAAGATGTGAAAATGCTGAATAGGGACAATGAAACAAAATTAGACATACAGAACTGAGGACACAGACTGAGACGAGTGCTCGCTAGAGAGCCCCACTGCATAAACATCCGGGGCTTTGTTTTGGTCGACGGCGCACATCCGCCTTGCGTGAAAACTGGCACATCTTGATTTTCATGCAGGTGCATATACTCTATACATATACAGTATATACTGTATATTTATACATATATATTTACTGTACATATAGATATAAAACAATTTCTTTAAACCATAGAGCAGGGGTGTCAAATATACGGCCCGCAGGATAATTTAAAAGTGAAAAAAATGCATTAAAGACACAGAATTAATATTTTTAATCAGATGCAATTCATTGAGTATCCGCAAGGGGACACTGTTTTGATCAGAGAAGAAGACAACAGCAGCCTCAGTCCGTCACTGAGACAGACCCATGACAACAGACTATCAATAGCACTCTCACATTTACACATTTAATAGCACTCTCCTTAGTTTGTAAGGTGTAGGCAGGGATTACATTTAGATTTCATATGCACGTGTAAATGGTTTAAAACTTCCTTTCTTTATAAATCTCGTTTAATCTTAAAGTGCATTACTATATTTTTCAATACCAATTACTTGTTAAAGTTTGTACAATCAGTGGGATCAGTTGCAATGCATATATGTGAATGATGAAAGTAAATTGCACATTTGTCGAAGGAAATGTAAGGTGCTTCATGAAATGTTTTGTAAAAGATATGTTCATTAAATTTCAACATTTTCCGAATGTTCTTGTGCTTCTTTATACCAAAACAAAGGACAGACATATTGTTTTGGTTATTTATAGCAAAGTATGGTGTCATTTTAATGGTCCGGCCCACTTGACATCCACCGAGGCCGTATGTGGCCCACCATGTGAAATGAGTTTGACACCCCTGCCATAGAGTGTGAATCTTTTTGCAGATGGATTTAGTTTTTTTTTTCTTTTTTTTTGTCAAGATGTAAGAGACAATGAAAAATCCATCCATTCCTGCTCATCTGGGCCAGTTATGCAGCAGCCCAAACTTTCTTTTCCTCAGCAATTTCTTCCAGGTCAGGAAAATGTTAAACCTGTTCAATAATTATGACTGCAAATCCATCCGAGTTGGCTGAGTCACAGACTCTGACGTAGATAAAAGCCAATTAAGAAACACTTTGAAGTTTGCCTGTTGCTGGATGAAAAAAAGAGGAGCCACTGGTTTGTGTTGAAATTTTGTGTCTCCATAGTCGTTCCTCAGAATAAAAATGACAAGAAGACTTTGCATTCCAGTTATCAGATGTGCTAACAGTTAACTTATCTTCTAGTAAGTCGTCAATGGAGATAGCAATAAGCACAGACTAGCCCTTTTTTCCCCCCCGTCATGTTCTGGTGATGTCATATTAAAGAAAGTGGATGGAGATCGAAAAAAAAAAAGTGTTTCTACTAGCAGTGTGCTTCGCTCCAAAAAAAGCCGATTCGATTAGCTGTATTTTGAGACATGGGGTGCAATACAATTCAAGGAAGGTTCCATATTGAAGTGGAACGATTTGTTTCAGTTCGATTTAGGGGGATTACGATTCAATTCCATATGGTACGGCTCAATTCGAGAGGGTATGATGCATTGGTTTCTTGTTGTCATTTCACATACATATGAAAGGACTTGCCAGTGCTCTAAATGTGGCATTTCCTTCCAAGAAATATCTCTCCAATGAAAGACAATTTCATTTTTGGTGCGTGGAATTTTGTTCAGTTTGGATAACCTTAAATTCCTGAAAAAAAATACATATATACATATCAATCTGACTGTCTGTCTATCTATCAATCCATCCACAGACAAAAAAAGACACACTTAACACAATTGAAAGAAGACACGGAGAGACTCTGCCTGCTGTTCAGCCATATTTACTACAGTAATTGTTCCCCATCTACATTTATTAGCACAGCTTGTGGAGTTCTTTTTTTCTTTTTCAAATGTATAACACCGTCAAGAAAGTTTCACTCTGAAGATAATGATGCGGCATGATCAACCTGCCTCCAAACACACACACACGCACACACACACACATACATACACCCACACCCACATACACATCGTACTCTGTTTATGGGCATATAGACGAAATGAGTAAAAAAATCTACTTTTTACATCTTAATGTAAGAGTCATACCAAAGATATGGCCACTGAGTGATTTAAACAATAGGAAATAGATATAAAACAAATACAAAAATAAACATAAATACTTGCATCAATTAACAGAATATGATTGATATCTTTGTTTTTTTTCATCTCAAGTTAATAATAAATAATCACCACAGCAAAAACAAAAGGATTGGTTCATTCGAGAGCGAAGCCCCGCCCTCAACAACCGACAACATCTGTACATTAGCTTATCATGTTTGACATGATAGAGGGACGGGGAGGGGAATGGACGGGTGGGGTGGGGCGACGCTCAGTTGACATTTGCAGCACCATTAACGTCGCCGTCAACATCCATGAGTTGTCTCCGACCATGACGACAACAGCGATTTGATCTTTGCACTCATCTCTTCTCGGAGACGATCTGATCATCTTGACATGTGACCTTGTGCTGTCATTATGTACATTCGCAGAAGCAAGCAGACGCATGAGGAGTGCTGCGGTTCAACCAGCGGCAGAAAAGAAAACATTTGAGAGGGACGGTTCATCTCGAAATAAAATCTGAGGAAGTGCTTACCCGTGTTTTTTTTTTTTTTTTTAAATTCCAAACAAAAATGTAACATTCCATCTTCATCTGAGCACATTGTGGTCCCAGAGGATCACCGCCCAGAGAAAACACCCACAGGCGAGAGGAGAACATGCAAACTCCACACAGAAAGGCCGGAGCCTGGAATCAAACCCATGACCTCTGCACTGTGAGGCGGACGTTCTAACCAGTCATCCACCATGCTGCCAGTTTATCTTGAGTCAGGAAAAATATAATTACAATTGTTTTACGATGAGGTGGCTACATAGCAAATGTAACAATGGAGGAGGGTCTGTATACTTCCTGAATGCACTGTATTAGAAAGACATTACATTGGAAAAAAACAAAACCCAGGTGTCTTAGTCCTTTTGGCACATCCCATTTTAACATGGATGCATGATGAGCACATAGTGAGCACAAGGGTCCGAAAGGAAGGGGACAGCTTGATATGTTTATAACTTTAACACTCCTAAAACAGTAGACTAATCCAATCTATGTTATCCATGATGCTGGAAACTGTTTTCTCGGGGTGAGTTGTTTTATGACATCTTCACAAACCAGCACGTTATCTTCCCTATCAACAGGGGGAAGCAAATCGCCGTTACATTTCGGTAAAGTCTTCTATTCACTGTCCAGTGTGTTTCCTTACATTTTAGTTTTTCGTGATTTATTTTAAATGTGAACCACAAAATTCTTTTTGAAGACTTTTGACTAAAAATACAGGAAAAAAAAACTGTGACATTATTTGTATTGCAACATTATAACTGAGTTTCTATCTTTCCAAAGTAATGTTTCAAGTGCTAAATTGTGTAAAAATGGAATCATCCTGATCAAGATGAAATGACTCTTTTGGAAATAGTCCCTTCTCGGAGAACATTTTTGCTTAAGTCAGAATCAATCAAAATAATCCACCGAAAACTCAAAGTTATATGTCATGAAAACGTATCTTATGTACAACCGACATACAGTACTGCACAAACCTGTTAGTCCATCATTCGCTTTGCTGTTGTAATGTTGTTGACACTGTTATTTTTATCTTCTGACTCTCCATGGTATGAATGGAAGTGTTGCATCATCAGAATCACCATGGCACAGTCCGTCTGTTCATCATCCTCCATGAAACAAGAAGTCGTCTGTTAACTAGCTAAGAGATAGACATCCGAAAAGTAACATGATGTGACAACACGCTACCCCCGCTCCCCAACATTGCTTTTGTTAACAGTTCAGAATGAATGGAAGTGCTACACTCCAAAAATAATAAGAAATAAAAAAAAAAAGCTAACACAACTAATGGTGGACTAAAACTTTTACGGGACTGTATGTTTGTACTTTTCTCTTATTATATATAAATCACAAAAGAATTTTCTCTTTCGGAAAATATGAAGTTCTCGGTGAATGTCTTTCATGTCATCTTGTAAGTTGTGAGGGGGAAAAAAGAAATAAAGCACTGGAGGTGAATCTCTACCTTACAAGAGGTGCCTGAATTTACAGTGCCTTGAAAAAGTCTTCATATCCCTTGAAAATCTTCGCATTTGGTGACTTTCCAATCACAACCTTGAGTGCGCTTTGTTGAGATTTTATGTGAACGGACAACACAAAGTAGCACATATGTGTCAAGTGGCACAAGAAGGATATCTGGTTTTCCAGATTTTAAGCAAATAGATATCAGAAAAGTGTGCTATCTCCAAATCCCACTGAGCGTCTGTGGCAAAACTTGTGTTTTGCTCCTCACATCCAGTTCGACTCAGCATGAGATTTTCTTTCTTTCTTTCTTTTTTTTGCAAAGAAGAATGGGCAAATATGTCAGAGATGTGCAAAGCTGCTAGAGACGTAATCTTAAGAGTTGCAGAGAAAGGTGGCTCGACAAAAGTCTTGACAAAAGGGGCGGGGGGCTGAAGACAAGTGCACACCACATTTTTCCAGATTTTATTATCTGTCCAAAATGTGTTTCAATTCAAGGCCATGTGCTACTTTGTGTTGGCCGATCACATAAAATCGCACCAAACAACAGCAACATTTCTTGTTTTAAGGTGGAAAAATGTGAAAAAGTTCTCAGGGTAAGAATATTTTTCCAAGTCACTGTGTCTTTGACACAAGTGCTTATGCTAACGCCACCGTTTACTGTTGTTTCAAATGAGTCCTGCCGTTTGAAAGTGCTCTATAAATACAGTTGAGTTGAGTTGAGTATCTTTCTGTTACTTTTATCCATCAAATAAAAAGGCTGGTATGTGCTTTCATTTTGTAAACGACACTGCAAAATTTTCTTTTGGGGGGGTGCTACTATTGTAAACATAATGTTGCCATTCGAAATCACAACGACATCACCCCTCCGTTTGTTTTCGATCACGCTCGTCCTTATTAGGGTCACAGGTGAGCTGGAGTTCATCCCACCCCTCACAGACAATTCAAACGTACTTTCCGAATAAAAAGTGAAAAATGGCGTCTGAGCACAAAGACGGGAACCGTGATTCCCACGATGAATCCCTTGCTAGAAGTCGACTTGAATGAACATTTAGACTCTGTCGAGTCACTGGTCACCTACAGTAACTACGTGTTCTACTAGCTTATATCTGACATTTGTATTTACTTGACTGTACAACAGTGTGAGGCGGCTCTCTCGTCACACCGGTCCTTGGTCCATGTGATGTAAACACTTAATCCCATCGTCTGGACCCAGATAGACCTATGTGTGATACTTTCAAAGGTCTGAAGAGGGACACGCAATCAACTGGATGGAAGTTGTGAATATGACTTCTCTTGGTGAGACAACTGTCAAGATGAATTGTACTCTCAACATTAAGTTATTATAAGTAGACTCAATCGGCTGATGAAGTGCCAATGTTCAATTGACTTTTTTTTTTTTTTTAATAATAACTACACCTTTCACATTTTTACACTAAAGCCCAGGTCTGACCTGTTTTCCGTCTAATTTTGATTAAGGATAATATTTAAGTTACGGATGAAATGCTTTTGTCAGCATGTGATTTTGCCCCACAAGAATCCTATGTCCCATTTTAAATCCCTAACAAAACAGTCTCTAAACTTTTTTTTTTTTTTTTAAAGTACATAGGGGTGCGGCGTCTCTGCAGCCTGGGGTTCATGTTCATGCATTATCTCATTAATCTCATTCTGACATGAAGGATGAAATCTAATACTGTCCCACGATGGGAGATTAAATTTCTCACCTCCAAGCGTTTCAATTAGACGAAGATTATCCCCATTCCTACTCCCTCATCAGATGACCGATGGAGCTTCAACCTGGACCTGGTCAAGCAGGGAGAGTGCCTTGGCCAAAGATTGCACTTCACGTTTTACAATCAAATTTAGACACCCGTCTTTCATGAAAAAAAACAGACTGTCCATGTTCTAAGTCCAAGTGTCTCCTGGCAAAGCGAGTCCTGGGATGAGAACTGGTGGTCTCCGGCTGAGCCTTGATCCCAGACTGCATTTCTCGGTTGTAGAGCCCTATTGGCTTAAACGGTGGTCTCATACTCCAGCACCTCTTTGCTGCCCATCATGCTACTCCGGTATTGTATCCTAGGGCTGGATGCTGACGTGGTCTCCAGAAGTAAGATGGTCTTGCGCAGACGACGGTCAATGAAGTGGGCATCCCAGGCCGGATACCTCTTCCTTGGGAGATCGATCCGGATCACAGGGCCCTCTTGCGACGAGGAGGTCCTGTGGAGGAGTGCTGGGGAGGACGAAGGGGAAGGACGCACCTGGAAAACCGGCAGGCAACTGTCCCGATCCCTTTCCCTGTCCCTGTCCTGTTCCCCGGGAACCAGGTCCCCTGTGTCTTTAGTCCTGGGTAGAGTCCTGGGAGGACTGGTGATGACCATGTCAGTTTGCGAACCTTGGGACGGGGTGAGACAGGCATCGATCACACCCACCATGCCACTTGCACTCACTATCCCCTCGTCCACACATCCTCCCCAATTTGCGCTCAGGACCGGCCCGTCAGGATGCAGCCAGCAGTAGTAGACCAACATGAAGAAAGTCCCCAAGGCGAAGCTGCAGGCCACGAGGCATACCACCACCAGGGCGTAGGAGTCGGAGGTGTGAGGCCCGCGGTATGTGTACCAGGCGGCTGTCAGGGCCACATTCTCAGCCAGTGTTACCGTGTAGTAAACAGTCATGCGGATGCGGCTGGGCCCCTCCTTGACGTTGAACCAGCAGAAGATGTAGATGATGCCCACCACCATGTTGTAGATGATCTCCTCCCACTTGGACATGCAGAAGTCAGTCTCACCTTGGATGATCCAGAATGTCATTATACACCTGAAAGACAGAAGTGCATCAAAGACCAGCCAACGCATCTGGCTCATATCGTCTGAACCAAATTGTTGTACAGGAACACAGCACAACGAAGACAGCTTACAGACTGTTATCAAGATACAGTAGTAGCCTGAGATGCCAACCCCTGTCATCACCTCTCAGGAACAGGCTCGATATTTTGTTAGAAACATTTTCATTTTATCAGGAATATTTGTGCCACCCGATAAACTGAACGTGAATATATTTTCTTTATTTGATCATTTTAATTTGACTTTTTTTCTTCTGTTTGGATTTATTCAAAACTGGAACAATAGATTATGGCATTTTCAATACAAAGGCGATTTGCTCAAACGTGATTTGCTCATCGGCGACATCGGCTGTGAATGGACTGGTCAAAGGGAGGGGAGCTGAGCGATTCAGAGAAGGCATGAGACGGCAACGTTGTAATTAAAGCATGCCGCTCTAACTGTAGGCGCGCGTAATTTTTAGTGAGTTTTACGTCTCACTAAACCTTAGGGGAGACTTTCGAAAATGCTTTGTCTGTTTTACCAGGTTAATAAACAAACAAAGCAATCCAAAAACATCACCATTTGTGTTGTGGCTGCTGTCGTATATTGCGGCACATGGCAATGTGTGTTAGGGTGGTTCTGTTTGTGACCAACAAGTGGCACTGTAGGGCTCCTCCTGCAGTGGCACACCTGTTGGTCATTGTTTCATTCGTGTGCAGTGAAAAGGACTCCCTGCCCGAACAGTCAGTGTCATTGTGTGTCTCTGTGCACTTGTCATGTTTTGTTTTCTGTCTTAAGTTTTTGCTACTTTGATTTCTTGTGGTTTTTCTGGACTTTATTCGAGTGAGTTTTTTGAGTTAGTTTCTCCTGTGTATTCCTGTTTGTATTTTTGTGAAATACATTTTGGTCAGCCACTCTGCTCCTCCCTGCCTCCCTGCTTTTTGGGGTCCTCCTACTCCACCATCATGCAAAACGTGACAATGTGGGTGACAAATAGAAAATGTCTGTACTGATAAGCCACCACGACTGTCTGTGCCACTGATGTGAAATATAAAGGTTGAGTTACGATTCACGTGATTGAGCACACACGCAAGCATGGCAGTGTGTGCAGTACTTGAGTGGTGACAAATCAAAACGCATCCTTTAGTCAAATGATCTGTAAGTGGCAGCGCTCGTGCAAAGTTGTCAACGGTCATATATTAAGAGGATACATTTACGTGCATGTGGCCAGATGTTGCAGCATTCAATTTCATGATGAAACTGAAGACAGAAGAAATGATGTTGTTCCTCATTTAATTGATGAGGCACCGCCGCTTGGAATGACTGTCCGCGCTTATCCGTTTTTTAAAAAATCAGATGTTTACGTCACAAGCAAGTATACAGGTAATCGAAACATGTGTGATGTTACTGGCTGGAGATAGGTCAACTTGAATTTTGATATATTATGCATGGTTTATTTATTTACTTACTTTTATGTATTTACGTGTCATTCGTGAACGTCTGTGCATTATATTTTCTCTCGAAACAATTTGTTGTTCATAGTTAGCTACTCTCCTCAAAATGCCTATGCGGCGAGACTTGAGAGAGTGAAAATTGCAATGCATCACCAAGCAATTATACCGGTGTTTTGCACGACTTAGCAAGCGTTTCTCCTGTTAATAATTACTCATCCTCCTTTCATGATCGCGATCCTTCTCAGAATTCGATGCTATTGAGGGGGATGATAACTGACCTTTAGAGGAGCGGCTGCTGATTAACCACGCCAGTCAGCCGCAGACGCGGAGCTTCAGACAGGCTTGAAGCTAGTTGATTATTTTTTTTTTTCCCTGGGTTGGAAGATGTGATGACATCATCAAATGCTATCGTGATGTGTTGGGAGAATCATAATCTTGCGTCACACAATCACAAGCCTTGGTACTTACAGTACGTGCCAAGCATGTGATAGCATTTACCGACTTCCCCGTAGCAGCGGTACACATGGCAACTACTGTTAACAAAAATCTAACCGGAAGACTTGGCATTTCTGAGTAAGGAAACCCTCCCAATTCATCTTGTATTTCGACCTTAAATGCTACCGACATGACACATGAGAGCAGATGTCATTGAATTCAATGTATGTGATTGCACATTTCCTGGATAAACTCATCGAAAACGGGTTTGCTGTGGTGTGTGTTGATATGGCACACCAGTGACTGACGATGAATATCCCAAAATAGAGCTGAAAGACGGAGGCAAAGAGGGCAAAGGCCACGGTCCTGGCCCCGATGGTAAACAGGTGCCAGAGGATCTGGGCTATGACGGCCTTGTAGGACATGGGCAGCTTGTCATCACGCGAATCCCGCAGAACCTTCTGGTAGGATGCAATCATCCAGGCCAGCGACACCAGAGAGGCCGAGGCCGACAGACCTGCACCGAGACAACAAACAACTTACGTAAGAAAGTGTCCACCAAATATAGTGAAAGCACGACAGCTTGGGCTTCTGTTTCATTCGTTGGATTAAACTTTTTTGTGCAACTCCACGCCCGAAGTTCATGATAAATCTAGTTGGTCAAGAATTTATGTAGTTATTTACATACAGTGAGGCTGCCTATTCTTGCTGATCTTTGTTCACAAACATTTTTTTTCAAAATTTATTTTCTCTCTTTTCCAAAATTCAATGAATAGCCATCCATCCATTTTCTAGTCCGCTTATCCTCACAAGGGTCACGGGCGTGCTGGAGGCTATCCCAGCCGTCTTTGGGCAGTAGGTGGGGTTCACCCTGAACTGGTTGCCCGCCAATCGCAGGGCACACATTGACAAACGCCCATCCAACACTTTAGAGTGTTCAATCAGCCTGCCATGCATGTTTTTGGAATGTGGGAGGAAACCAGAGTACCCAGAGAAAACCCACGCAGGCACGGGAAGAACATGCAAACTCCACACAGGGATGCCGGAGCCGGAATCGAACCCTCCACCTCTGCACTGTGAGGCGGACCTGCTAACCAGTCAACGGCGGACGTGCTAACCCGTCAACAGTGTTGTCTTCGATGTATATATTTAGATTCATTCATTAGTGTCTTAGTGAAGGTGGAGGGAATTAAGGAGCGTTCCGATTAGCAGTCAATGTTTGCACAAAACTTTTAGCCTTTCAGGAGGGTAAAAAAAGCCTAGTAGAACATCTGAAATTTAGGAACATTAATTGGTGGTGGATGCGTGATGATTTCAGCTTTAAGAGGGTGTTCATATATTTGATTTCATGTATTTTTACCAAGCCTCTTGTAAGGATTTTTTTTTCAAATTGAGGTATAACGGTCAGAGGTCACATTCATGGTGGAAAAAGCTTAAAATGATTTATCTTGTTCTGATTTTTATATTACCGGTACAAAAACCCGGCATTTGAACAGGTATCCAATTCTACTCTTCGATAGAGTATATTCACTGTATTGATTGTAGATACGACTATTGGCCCGTGTTGAAATATCAACAGTTGTTATAAAGCATATAAGTTTTCAACATGTTCCAAATAAAACTTTATGCATGTTTAGCACAAAAAATAAATTGCCCGCAGTGGACAAATGTTTATGAATCCAGAGTCACCACATTGTCACGACCTGATGAATCTCGTGCGACAAGGATTACCTGTGAGTATCTCACCTTGCAGCGGGAGGACAGCGTTTCCATGGATCATGATGCTTAGCTGGAGGACAAGCTGCGGTGCCGACTTAAGAAATGCCTCCAGGAGACGAAGCATGGTGATGTCAGCGCTCTCGAACATTAGCCGCCAGTGGAAGCGGTGGTGGGAACCGTCGCCATGCCAACGACTCTGGGCGCCCAGGTAGAGTGCGTGGATATACCTGAAGAAGCGGAAAGCAATCAAGGTAATTGCTACTTTGCAAAAAGTTTTAAAGGCCACTAATATGTCACACTTTTTTTTGTAGCACCCCGCTGTGACCTAGCCGTAGCCTGGTAACAAGATTCGAATCTCAAACCCCAGAAGCGTGAGGCAGACATGCACACGACTCATCACACACAAAGACGAACAAGCCAAAGGAAAACAGGAAATAGGAGCGAGACCTTGGAATACTTGGGAGGAAGATCAGACATTTATGCGCAAAAGAGTTGGAGGTTTGGTTCGGAGGAAATAGACATGAAGGAATAAGAGTAGGAAAGGGAAGATGGCTGAGCTGCCACTTGTGCTGATCCATCACAGTTTATGGACCAATCCTGGAGAAACAGGGAGGTGAGGATGAATGGACGGATGAAAGAAAGAGAAATGAATGATAATGGGATCGTAAAAATGATGAACGGGGTGAGTCGTATCTTTCTTTTCTTTCCGCTTTTCAGCACTTTCCTTGCCTCCATTAATCCATGTGCCAGGAATATCTCAGATTTAAGCAAACAATTCCGTCTCCATTCGGAAGGAACCACAGTCTTGTAATGCCATTTCAGTCCACAGGAGGCATTGGTGAGCCAAAATAACAGACAGGGTTGATGCGGGTTATCCCACAATCTTCTCATGCAAGAGCCATTCTCTAAACCAACTGAGACCAAGACAAGAGTTTGGCACTAATCACAGTCGGACTGGTCTTGAGCAAAAATCTCGAGTCCACACCGTCCGAGACTGAGACAAGACGGAGTAAAAATATCATACATTGCTCGATGAGACCCATAGTTCGATACATTGGATTTATCTAATGGTAAACAATAAATCTAGATTGTTTTTTAAAGGCTTGTTCAGGCGAAAGTTAGGAGTCCACACAGCTATGTAGTTATTGGGTAAGTGTGTGGCTTCTCTCATCTAGAACCAACACTATTGATTTTTGACCTTGTTAAATGCAAGCAGTGGGAAACAAGCGTGCCTGTCACCAAATAATTTACACTTTTTGTTGTTTGGAGGGGGTCACAATCGCGAACCTGTCTGTCGCACTCTCAGCTCTCTCAACTCTTTGACGGTGCCGTTATGTCAGAAGGCTTCTTGATATCAGGCAAGGCAGATTTATTGAGATTTTGCAGTTTGATTCTCCTTTCAGACAAGCTACGAAGACAAAAAGACAGAGACAGGGCGGTCCCTGTCTCTGTCTGCAGGAGAGCTATGCGCAGTGGAGCAGACGTGTCTGTGGGAGTCACACACACTGCATAATACACTCACTGCATAATATTCATTCATTCATTCATTCATTTTCCGAACCGCTTGATCCTCACTAGGGTCGCGGGGGGTGCTGGAGCCTATCCCAGCCGCGCAGTGGAGCAGACGTGTCTGTGGGAGTCACACACACTGCATAATACACTCACTGCATAATATCAATTATAAATAAATAAAATGGCAACACTGTGAAATACTACTCTTGTATTTGGCAAGATAAACCACAATCAGAATCGGATTATTTTGTAGCTTTATGACGCTTCAATGTTCAAAAAAACAATCTTTTTGACCTGATATGAGCTCTGCTGAAAATCACGTGATTGACCCGGATTTCCGTATGTGCGCGCATGTGTGCGCATGGTGTGTGGGACATGTTGCCCAACACAGTTTTCACAGCACATCGCTACCATGGTTACGCAGCAACAAGAACCATCGCCAAAACAGTTGTATGAGCATCCACATTGCTGATCTATCTCGGTCTTTCATGCATGCGCGTGCACGCACACACGCACGCACGCATGCGCAAACACTCTATAAATATCCATGTGCCACTCAAAGTGAATCAGTTGTCTATCCCCAAGCTGCTGTCCCACATAGCCACTCAAGTGAGCTGTGTGTGTGTGTGTGTGTGTGTGTGTGTGTGTGTGTGTGTGTGTGTGTGTGTGTGTGCATGTGTTTGCTAGTGAGTGCTATTTTCAGCTATGAGTCTGAAATCCAGGGAGAAGGAAGTGCTGTGTGTTATGCTGCTGTGTGTGTGTGTGTGTGTGTGTGTGTGTGTGTGTGTGTGTGTGTGTGTGTGTGTGTGTGTGTGTGTGTGTGTGTGTGTTGTTTTTGCAGAATAAACACGGCGTCCCCTGCTAGTGATGCAGGCATCCCTCAGGCCAATCAGTGGAGGGAAAACAAACCCAACTCCTTCCTCAGGCTCGTCCCTGAAGTAAGTTTCAATTGACGAATTTGAAAGGATGTGAATCAAAAATAACAACAACAGAGGCGGTGGCAGCCTGTGGTTAAGCAGCTTTCTCATCACGGCAGGTTTTGAAAAACACATCCTTCCACTTGGTGTCACTTCAGAATTACAGTTCACTGAAAGCAGTCAAAAGCATGAGCTATGGTAGCCCACAATAGATAATGAAAGAAAATAAATTTGAAAAAGTTTAAGGGGGCCGCATTCACATTCAACTTTGATGTCAAGAAGCGGGCCGCAAAACATCATCCTGTTGGTTATAAATGGCCCCTAGCCCGCATGATTGAGACCCCTGCCTTAGCGGTTCCTTTGTATGATGAAAATTTTTATGGATTTTATGACTTCTCTTCTTTTATGACTATCCCTGAAATATTTTTTTCAGACAGCTCGATTAGTGCCCATCATTGTTAGTCTTGAGTCTTGTCACAAATATTTCCTTTCTGGTTAAGTTGACGTTTTTGCAAGTCCTCGTTGGGGTTGTGTGGAGTTGTCTCTGGATAGTCCTGCGCCCTCCCACATTTGGAAAACATGGATGTCAGGTTCATTGAAACCTCTAAATTGTCCAAATGTGAGTGGTCGTGTATCCCACCCACACCAGTGAGATAGCCCGTAGCTCACTCATGAAGACCAGCAATGACGACGGGCACCACGAAAATGGTTTAATGGTTGAAAATTTCACATCTCTATGACTACATATGTTCTAAATTATGATTGCACTTTCCTAAATTGAGATCCCACCAAGAAAACAGGTGACGTGGAATATTTAAAAGTCAGAATCAGCATAATGTGGATATGATGTGGTTAAGATTGAATGACTGTCTGTGTCTTATGTGTTGTGTTGTATTATTTTGATATTATGTTATTATGGCTTCAAGATGGCGCCACGAGAGTGGCTGCCTTTACAGCAGCTCCTATATTTTGTTCTTCTACTTCTTCCTTTCATAACTTTGCTGCTGTGAATTGGGAATTTCTCCATTGCGAGACTAATAAAGGTTTTCTTATTCTTATTCTTATATGGGCTATTCCATGAAATTGGCCATTTGCTTCCTTTAACACTCATAAAATAAATGTCTGTCTTTTTTCAACCTGAATGTGACATAAACACACATTCAACGATTCAAAATGTGTATTGGTCCATTTCTTTACGGTATTGTTTTGCAATATACCTCAACTGAGAACTGAAAGTAACAACGGTGCGTTTTTAGCTTTACAGTGAAAAAATAAATATGACATTTGTAAAAGATTTAAAAGACACATTTCATTATAAAGTTGAGTTGAGTTTTGGGAAATGGGGACGGGCAACAAATGTTATTTCTTTAGTGTGCAAGGCAGTTTCAGTTATGTGCAGAAGACTCCATCCATCCATTTTCCGATCCACTTATCCTCACAAAGGTCGCGGGGGGTGCTGGAGCCTATCCCAACTGTCTTCGGGCAGTAGGCGGGGGACACCCCGAACCGGTTGCAAGCCAATCGCAGGGCACACACAGACAAACGACCATCCACACTCACACTCACACCTAGAGACAATTTGGAGTGTTCAATCAGCCTGTCATGCATGTTTTTGGAATGTGGGAGGAAACCGGAGTACCCGGAGGAAACCCACGCAGGCCCGGGGATAACATGCAAACTCAAACACAGGGAGGCCGGAGCTGGAATTGAACCCGGTACCTCTGCACTGTGAGGTCGACGGGCTAACCCCTGGACCATCGGGCCGCCCTGCAGAAGACTCATTCAATAAAAATATTTTTCAGTTAATTTAATGCACATTTATACATTTATCGTAGGAACGCAAGTGCCACCAACTCGGTGGAACGGCCCACATACTTCTTTTTTTTTTTTAAACTGAAAAAAATAAAACAATCAGCTTGCCTTGAAATCCAATTTTCCACTGTTCACATGAATCTTAACACGAGCGTCGTCTGTGCTGCAACTGAAAAGTGGCCAAATCGCAGCGGGAGCTAATCAGTCTCCCTGCTAAAGTACAGAATGAGATTTTCACCCACAGATAAAAGGAAGGTTGGAGACAGGACGGGAGGAGGAAGCGGAGGAGGTGCTGTTTCTAATTTGGGAGGTGAAATGAGCAGCAGAGGAGCATGAGGACAAACAGGTAAAGAAAAAAAAAACACAAAGTGGAAAGAGGAATCTAAATGGCTGATGATGATTGCGAGAAGCGCCGGAATATGTGCGCGGATTTCATTTCATTCATTGCCACTTCATCCCAGGAGTGTGCAGCTGTGGCTCCATTCATGTCTTGATAGCAACTTTGAATGACTCTAATGAGGAATTCACATGAAGAGATCAGTCTGTGTGTCTATTTCTGTAAACTACATGAGTGCACGAGCCAAAGGAGAGATAAGTCGATGAAGCTCGAAAGAGAGCAGACCAGAACGCCTCACAATTAAGAGGAACCCCATTTCATATTTGGAAAATAAAACTCCAAGTGCTTCGTGACTTAAAGGTCCTGATCGTTCATTGATCACTGAAGTTTTTTTTTTTAAAGCTTGAGGCTTAAAGATGGTCCATTAAACATCATTTCAATAAAGCGCTACAATGTCCCCTGCCACTTACTGCACCATCAAGCACAGGGGTGGCAAACCAGTCAGAGGCGTCGAGCCGCAATTTTTACTGTGTTGCTGCAAAGAGCCCCATAATACACATGGGCACATTTGAACTGCTCGCGTACCGTCACCTCACTCCTGAGCTCTCTTTTGTGTGTTTTGGCCAACTTCCCTTCATTGTATGGCAACATAAAAAAATGGGTAAAAATATTCATGTTCATCTACATATTTTGCTTTGCTCTATAGGTCTTCCCTCGCATTTTGAGAGCTTGGTAACCCAACGCGACTTCATGTTTGCTCTGAGCGTGATACAGTATGCACGTAAACCGTTTCATCGCCGCACCGCACTTGCTCAGTGTGAGGGGTCCGCGCAACAGGGACGACGATTACATGCAGCCATTAACACTTTTAAAATCTGAATATTGGCAATATTCTGTTTTTTTTTTAAAGCCACGTATACGTATACACACAATATAAGGCACGTATAAGCGATCGCGTTACTTCCTTTGAACGAGTCACTGGTTTGTGTTCTCCGCATGCTCTCGCACAAGTAATCTTGGTCTTTGTGGCACCCTCGCTGTAACGATGCTAATTTGAATACATTGATTTTTTTTTTCCTGTGGCATTTTCTCGTTACTTTCAGTCTCTACGGTGAAAATGACGGTTACTACGCATGTGGAGCGTATAAGTCCGTGTGTCTGGAGCACAACTCACAGAAAAGACACAAGCAGAGGTAAACAATCAAGGCGAAACTCAAGAGACGCAGCACATGCACAAAGAGTGGACGAAACCGGAAACCTGTGGTGAGTGACATGAATATAATATCCTTTATTGACGGCAAGTGGAAATGACGTCTGCATTGCGACGTCTGTGCGTCACATTTTTAATCGTGTAGTCTAAATATGGGAATAACTCATTCCCAATGTTTCAGAAATCGGAATTTTGACAGCAAGCTGAATATTGACTGCATGTTACCATGTTATCAGCTCGGTCGTTTTCTGGCCAGCTAATGTGGGGGGGGAATCACTCTTATCACCTCATTAATTGCTCAGAATAATCTTTCGGAGACATCGATCATTGGTTCTTTGCTGAATTTGGTCAGAAGAAGGAAATCGGATTCAAAAGTAATCCGATTATTAAGCACATACAACTGCAGGTGGCAGTTCAAGGTACCTGTCCTCCGTGGTGCAGGGAACAATTTAAAACGAATGCTGACTTTGCACACATAACGTTCGGCCAATCACGGCATTCTAAACAACAAGAATGAATTCTACGGTTGTTCACATCAGGAAAAGCTTGCACCTGGATGACGACATTCCGCAAAGACTTGAGGAGTAGGAGGAGGAACGCTGACATAAGTGCATGATGTAAAGCCAAGAAAGAGCATCAAGCTGATGCAGAGGAGGCTTCAGTGCGGCAAGGCAGGTAGAAGCAACATCCCAGGAGGAAGCATCACAGATTTCAGCGCTCACTTTTGAGGTCAAATCAGGAATTTCACAGTCTGGGAGCGTAAAAACTTTGAAACATGTTCGGGGAATCTTGTATTTGCTGCACAAATGCATCTGCTTAAACATCTGGATAGTGCACATCTGACTGTTTCCTGTTCATTGGGCTTTTCTGGCTGTGGTCAGCCAAGACATTTTCCAAAAGATGTGATTCCTGGATTAAAATATTTTATGGACAGGCGGGGCGAACAGCAACCCACACACAAGTACGGGTGATTTGATGATGTAAATGTCGGCCGGTGTTCCTGCAGGGGGACACGGTCTGCAGAGTGAACAATTGGGGCAGGCATACAGGCTCAGATCCAGATCAAAGGACTTTCCCAGGGCAATTCTCGGGGCTTCATCATCCCAGATGCATCATGGACATTCTCTGGAAGTAAGGTGTTGCGTTCCCATTTGTGTAGCCGGTGCAGTACATTCACTGTCTTTTAAGTGTACCTGTGAATTTATTCTGGACATTAAAAGGCTTACAGACGCAAATGCCAGATTTTGTGAGGTGAAAAAAAATGAGACTATAATAAAATCTCCCAAACACATGATGGAATGAAACAAAAGACCGATGAGACCGGTTCCCTTGTTTCCATTCATATTACCGGTCTAGCCAATTTGTCATTGATTTTCATCCTGCAGGAGGTTGGTTACGTTACCGTGGATCTTAAATTTTTCAATAGTATGTGCAATTGTGGTCACAGGAACATCAAGCTGCTTGGAAATGGTCTTCAATTTTCTTTCTAATTTCCTGAGATAATTCTTTCATTTGCTTCCTCCTGTCCATGTTTAGTGTTTACGCACCATGTCACCAAACAGCACTTTATTGTTTTTTTTAAAGGATTATTTCGTATTGTTTCATGATAAAAATAATAAATTCATCAAATAAAATAACCACCAATTATATAATATCACACGAGACGGATTGACCAACCTTTAGGAAACTGATTCAGGTACTGATGAGGTCATTGTTTTCCAAAGACAAATCTGATATTTTCAAATGTTTTATTTTGAACAAAACATAATCAGCCTGCTTTCATGAAGTACTGCAGAAATGAGAGAATCATTGCTGTTGAGAGATTGAAAACTGAAGATTTGGACAATTTTTATGGCTCTAAAATATTACTCAATTTTGAAAATTGAAGTTGATGAATTTGTTAATCGATTAGTTGTCAATGAATCCATTCATTTTGACACCTCTAAAATATTCACTAACCACCAGAAAAAAAAAACAAAAAACTATGTGTGACAGAAGACTACCGGTATATAAAACTACCATCTGTATTTTTTATCCTCTTTTATAAGACGCCTTGATTCCAGCCATATTAGATTCCAATCTTTTTTCTTCTTCTCCTAAATTGTGCCAATTGGAAGCAAAAAAAAAAGTGTAACTGCTGCACTTCTGTGTAAGTACTCTTTTTCTAAAATGGCAAATTCTATTTTCAGTTGCAAAACATGATGCCAGTGTTAAGACTCTCCAGCAACTATGTGCTCTGAAAACACAGAAATGTGTAGTTTTGCATGACATCATTCAATCATTCAACTATTTTATACGTCTAATGTTCCACTCCTTTTAACAAGCTTTTGTTTTCAGTGACATAACTACTATAGTGTGAACATTTTTAACATATTATCACATCACCACTGAATGTTGATGTTATTGTTGACAAAATTAAGGTTCCTTTGGTGACCAACACAACCAAGCTGGTTGACCTTCAGTAATTCCTGAGTGGCGAATGACATGCCATTCCACAGCAAAATGTGACGTTGGCTGAAAGGAATTCGGAGCACTTTCTTTCCGGATGGACCATTATAACATTTAAAAAAGTGGAGTATGCAAATCAAATTAAATCAAACTATGAAGCTGAAAAATAAAGAATGTGCCAATTTGCCATAGCCAGTCATTCACATAATTCATCCCCCTCACCCCAAAAACAACAAAAAAAGACTTGTGACCTTGACCTATAGACTGATGTTGCCCTTAGTTAGAGGCTGCATGTCGCTTGCTCTTTCTAGCTCCACCGTACGACACTATGCACTGCAGGTCTGCTTTTGTGTCCTTCATTCCGTGCAGGATTTGGGGAAATTCCTTATTTCTGCCTCAATCACTTTGTTATCGCGACAACTTTCTCGTCGTTGTCCCGCCATGCATCTTTTCCACAACTTCTTCATCCTGAATCTAAAATGAGCCATCTTAAATTGTTTCTCATTTCCACTTTCTTTCTCTTCCTCTCCTGCATTCATCCAGCTCTCACACCTCCTCCTCATCCCTCGCTCGCTCACTCGCCTCGCTATCTTAATTGCGCGGCGTGCCGGAGAAGATGGCGTGGCTGGACTGCCTGCTGCCTGTACTGCCAGCGTTCGTTCTTTTAGTGTTGAGCAGAAAAGAGAACAAGAAAGTCTTTTGTTTCCCTTTGATTGGTGCTCGAACAACAGCTGTTGCAGAAAGGAAATATAAAGAACGTTGCTCAGCGACTCCCACGGCTTTCTTCGGTGCGGTGACACATTCTTCCACTTTCAATTGATTATTAGACACAAAGTGTCATGACGTTATACAACAAAGCCTGTCAAATAAAAAAAGCTGATGCTTCATATCACAATTCACGGCACCAGGCCGGCGTTAAACTCGCCACGAGTTGTTGCTCCTTTACCTAGCATCGTGAGGTGTGGCTCAAAACGAACCCTTTCATGCACCCTGTGACCCGATAACATGATAAGCTGTCCGCTGTGGTAACCGCTGTCCCCGAAATGGTTTAATATACAAAAAAATTCATATGGCGGATTTTCCGCACCACGCCAGAGAACTTTAAGACGTAATCGTCAATTACTTAACGTTCATGCTATTGGAATATGGGAGGAAGCCTGAGAACACCGAAAAAAATCCATGGAAAATCCACACAGAGGGCTGGAATGCGAACCTGGGAAGTCTCAAAGGTGAGGCAGACACTACTTTGGGTAGTCAAATGTGTTTTATTTGTTTAAATCCCCGTGAAATGCATGTACACTTCATGTACACACATGCCATGTGTGTGTACACTTCATGTACACACACATGGCATGCATTTGTTTTTGCAACACAATGCATGTCAGGTGTACATGAAGTGTACCTGCATTGCACGGGGTTAAAAAAACAACAACAACAACAACAACAACAACAAAAGTTAGCTTTTAAATCAAATTAAAGGCTCATAAAGCACTCTGAAACTGAAAAGCTACTTCTTACTAACAGGGAGAACGAGGTGCAGCCATCTTGAGATGAAACATAATCCTTGATGGGGTAGGTTGGTGATTATGGGGTGGGGTTGGGGGGGGGGGTTATCTGCTAGTGGGTGAGATGGCCATGACCGACCTGGAACTACGTTGGCCGTTCGTGAAAATGAACTAATTTCCCTGAAATTCCCCGTTGGCCTCCTCACCAGTCTCCAAGCCTCGGTACAGAAAGACGGACAAAAAACAGGAGTGGTGGCTGTCTACTTCTGTACTTATAGCAGAACTTGTTTCTTTGTCTTCTTTAGAAATAGAAGACAAAGGTGGAAGAAGAAGAAAAAGAAGAAGCAACCTGGTTTGAGTTTCCACAGGAATTTACAAATCGAATGAATCCAACCGGATTGTACATTTGTCTACGATGTGATGCAGCATTTTGGTTAAAGTAAGCCATTTTAAGATAAAAAGAACAACTTTAACGTAGTTATTAAGGTGATGTTTCATCATCCTCGGCCTTTGCCGGGGTGCAGAGCATCCTCCGCTCACATGAATTTAAGAATGCAGACAATAATCATCAGCTCGGCATTTATTCTTCATTCTGCATTTTAAAAGTTAAATTACGAATTTAGAAGGGTGAGAACCACTGAATGACAAGTTGAACTGTTCAGAATGAACAAGAGCAACAAAATCCCCCACAAAGTTACCACAAAGAGCCCTAAAATTGTCTTGTGGCTTCCATGCTGAACCTGTTTCTATTTCAGAAAAGCTTAGACAGTGGCAGAATGTAATTCAGTCGTACGTCCGATTCAGCATTGAAGAAATGCAATGTTGTTGTAAAATGTGTAGAGGTGGCCTATGGCATGTGAAAATTCAATGAAGAGTGATGAATTTAAAAAAAAAAAAAAGCTTCATTTCCGCCCTTTAAAAGTTTAGCTTGAAGCAAACAGGCTTGGTGAGCCGAGTGAAAGCGGAAGCTCAACTCGGTTGATGATTGATTGTTCAGGCCTGCTGCTCGTAGAATTTCATCTGTCACCAGGATCAGGGGGCGGGCCCGATCCAATTGCAACATCCATCAAACAGAAACAACAAAATGGCTGAAATAGACACACCCTAAAAAGACAAATATTCTCTTTTCCCTGCGTTGCCCGCTTGTGTTGCGACCATAAATGTTCTTCTTGACAAGTCTTGTGGACTAATTAGTTTTGTGCCGAATCAAAATAAAACATTTGCTTGATCAACATTTTTGCCTGGCATGTTACGGATCAAACCAGCAATTGAATCGTGGTTAATTTATGTCTGTGGATTTTCTGCACTGCCAATTTAATCATAATGTCTTTGAATGAAGAGATGGACATGAAGATGAAAATTTAAAAGCCGACAATCGACAAAATAATTGACAGTTGCAGCCCTGAAGTTTGGATCGAATATTTACAGGGTTTAAATTGTAGTGCATGCCGACATCATTCCCATATATTTGCTTATTATGTTAGCATTCGTAGAGGAAAGGTTGTATGTCTGCATTTGCAATTGTTACAACATACAGAAAATGCATGCATTAACATCACGGCAATCTGAGTGAATATTCCTCTAAAACTATGAGAATATTAATGCGTGCATTTACACGGCCAGAATATGAATGTACGTATTTATACTGCTGAAACGTGATGCACATTTACAGCATGTGTGCATGTGCTACAGCTCGTTTGTGCAGTTCTCAGCATGTCGATTCCTTTTACACAAGTTGCATCAAAGTCACGTGGGATTTGTAACACAAAAAAAAATCTTTGTCCCTGTAGGATGTTGTTCAAATTGAATTGGGAGCTTGCAGTGATGTTGAAGAATACGGTGGAATTTCTAACGTTGAACACTGGTGAGGTTGCGCAGTTCAGAATTTGCAGGAAAAGTAGGCCTGAAGTTGCACATTTTGGAGTTTAAACCTCCATAATGCATCATGTCAAACCAGCGTAGGTCACGTTTTCTCTTGGAATTTTTGTGGCTTTTTTTCGTGACTCTTATTCCCAAAGAAGGTGCAGCCTCAAAAAAAGGCTATTAAGAGAAGAAGAATGTGAGGTGAAAAGAAAAAGAATACACGCAGGAAGTTCAATGAAGTCAACCGAGTCGCATTCGCCACAGTAAGGCGCCAGAAACACGTGCCATCCGTTGTTCGAAGTTACATCGTTTTTATGTTTCAGTCCAAAATTTGATGACCATCAAAAAGGTCAACAAATTTGTGGCGCCAATCCCCTTTGCATTGCAACATAATCGTTAAAACTGAATGGTTTGTCGTTTGCAAATAGTCATATTTTTGTGGTTAACTTATTTTTCCACTTGCACGGCAGTTAAGAAGGTCGAATATTCGCCACACTCTATATAAAACAAATCAGTGTCCTGAAAAATATTGTTCCACATTAGTGACGCCGCTCAGCGTGTCTCCTGGCGCCCGCTTGCTGTCTCGTGGTCACCTACGCCTCGTTATTCCCAATTACGTCTCGTATTTAACCTTGTGTCTAATTCTGTCTCATCACCAGATCCTTGTACCTTGCTGTCACGTTCCAGCATTCCTTGTTCTCGCCACCGAGTCCAATTAAGCGTTGACCTTGTTTGATAATTGACCTTTTTGCCTCACTTCTCGAATCCTGTTGCGCTTGTTGCCTACCCGCGTACGGATAGGTGTTGATCAGGTGACGCAACACTGCCATGTTCAGGAATCTGTTCATCGTCAACAGTGCGATACAAAGCTGAATTTCACCTATAAATCTGGGCGAGGCTCTTTTCCACGCCTATAATAGATGGCGGCAGTAAACGGTTGATGAATATTAACGGTGACAGCCGTGAATGAGTAACGCTTAACTCAGGTGTTTGGATTTGTCTTTAGCCATTGCTGGTAATAACCGTGACACTGAATCTAATGTTGAATTGCAACAAAACGAGTGGCCAACGATCTGCTACTAATGAAAACGAGTGGTCGAACCCTACACGTTCTGTGACAGTTTAGTCGATTTCGGTCCTGTCGCTTGGTTTGTGGTGGGCCTTAATTCTTCCGCCTTATCAACATTTGACACAAAAAAACGATGTAAGAAGGTATAGTCTATTTGTCTTTTCCCTTTTTTATGCATTAGTGCAGCACTAAGGATTGAAGTGTAGCCTATGAGACGTCATGGAGCTTTTCGGATCGTGTGGGCCAAATGCGGTTCATCTCATAAAAGCTGCAGAGAATTACAGCTGATTTCCTTCAGTCAGCCTTTAATGGGCTCCAAAAAAACCATTAGAGCCCATTCAACAGCAAAAGCGTTTAAGCACAGCTTGCCTTTCAAACGGCATCGGCTGTTGAAGATTTAATTCAAAGGCTAACTTGGAGCAATTCTGACAAGAGTGCTTCATTTGGAGCAAAAGGCCGTAAAACGAGTCGAACTTTGCTGCCCCCCGAGGAGTTGCTGGGAAACGATTTCAGCCGCTCGTGAAGACGTTCAGCCATTTACTGGAGAGCAACTTACGACATCGGTAGACTATAGAGAGTAGTGAGAAAACTACAGTAAGGAGGTCCTCTGTTGTCACGTGACCTTTTGAAGGATGCCAACAAACACGATCTATGGCGAGACCAGGAAGTGCCTCGATTTTGCCCGCGGACGCAAGGCAAACTGAGATGGCAGCACACTGCATTTGTGTGTCGCGTGCGCGCCCTCGAGTCATCATAGCGGAGGGAAAGAAAAGAGTCCAGGCAGCAGTGAAAGAGTTTGTGGGCATGCAGGACCGCGGGACATTTGCGCTCAGCCACGGGGGAAACCGTTTAACGAGGGCATGGCGCGGGCTCCCATCATCCGGCGTTTAAAGGCGCTCTGTCACACTTGCACTAATTTCGGTGTATCTTCTTGTTGACGTACCTCCAAGTAAGTAAGTTTTAGCGTCTGCCCCTTTTGAATTTGAATGTCCATTACAAAAGTAATGTTACAGAAGGAAAACTTACCCAAGGATGGGGGGTGGGGGGGAATGAAAACTCCACACACAAAGACAGAATCCAACATTTGACTGACTGTAAAGCAGATTAGCTGACCACTCAGACTCCATGCTGCCCGCTCTTAAGGCCAATGAAGGCTACGTCCTCTGCAGTGATGTGCAGTCGGGCCGATTCTCCTATGGAGTCAGATATAAAAATATGAACCCAAAATAGAAGATTAGCCAAGATTCCACTTTTGACCTTTATTGAAATGTATCTTTTAAAATGGAATTTTTCAATGTTTGTTTTGAAAGCTTTGGATTATGTTCCAATCAAATTCACACTGTCAAATATTGCCATGGCAAGAAAAACTAAAATAATATTTAATATCAGGTCAAGTTAATTGTTGCTGGCTTGTGATTGATTTTTTTTGCAGAATTTTCCTTTTTAAAATAAAAAAAAAAGCATTTGTTGTTACCTCTATTTTTTAATGTTATGATTCTGAAAGCCTTGATTTTAAAATTACCTCTGTGTTTAGTATTATAACTGCATGTCGTGATGTTTTTTTTTTTTCGAAACCTTTATTTTTTTAACTCTTCGTATGCAAAGAACAGCAAACAGGGGGCGACACTGCCTCAATTGCCTCCCCTGACCGCATGTCTCTGCTCTACTGCCTGTCGCAGAGACAAATTAGGGGTAACCTGGGAAATTTCAACAAAAGCAACACAGGCGAAGGATTAGCAGGCACAATTAAACTAGACAACTACATCCACTATCTGCTATTATTATCGGTCATCCAACAGTTGATTATGATATTGTACAAATTACTGTATATATATGGACTATAAAAGTTATTCGACAACATTCAGTCAGATTAAACAAAACTGTTATCGATCTTTCGAATGATATCGTGGCGAGACACTATTTTAGCCCTTGGCGGCTTCTCAAGTCCTGTTATTAACAGCTGTTGTTACATATCAAACGTGATTTTTACTTCATATTGGCATCACCTTTATGGAATAGCTCTCATCTTTGTTGAATTCACTGGCACCTTTTCACACACAAGACACAACAAAATTCACCTTTCCAAACTGTCAATTCGACACGATTGGTTGGTGGAAATGACCTTGGCTGAAGTTTGTGCACCAGTGAGTCATATTTTAGCTTCACATGCTACCCAGTACAAACAGAGGCTGGAATCATAAATCAAATACTTTCACGTTCGTTACCTTTTCTTTTGCAGACACGTTTATCACGCAGTATGAGTCAAGATTAGCCAGTGCAATAAAAGGGTCTTCTTCAATCAAACACTTCTGATTTTAAAGAAGACACATTGCGGAAATGTATACACACAATGTAGTGTATTCATTGCTGCTTTCAGGAGTCGAAATGGTTGAAATTCAATTCAATTGTATTTAGCTATCGCCAAATCTGGGCACTTAACATATGGAGCAGGTCTAAGATAACACCCCTCACTCATGAACATAGAGTAGCTGTTTTTTTTGAGGGGGGGGGGGCAATTTCAGCCGTTTCTCACAAAATATGATGGAAAATAACTTTTCGTGTCAACTACCATATCAAGCCACAAAGGGACTTTGATGCTGCGAATAATATTACTTTCATGACACCTCTAACATCTGAACAGTGGTTTCATTCTTGAAGTGCAGTGAAACAACTTGCAATTTAGGAATGACTTCAGACAGCAAAATAACAACCTACTGACTGATAAACAAGCGAATGACGCCAGCTCACCAGAATGGCATGTCAACCGTAGATGGCTGTTCACACAACAATCTTCTCATGCTCGTCATATTTCCAAGATCATTGTGATTTATTTCATTTATGACATGTGCATACTTCTGTTAATGATCATAACATATACTCTGCGATTTCTATACATATATGTTCCCTGTTTGAGTGTATGCTTCACTTTGGCAGAGTGAAAGTCTGTTAAGTGCCGCCTTCCACAGCCATGACAGTAAAGTTCTCCTTCCCCGCTGTAAACAGTGGGGAAACAGAGTTGACTTTAAATGTAAACTGGTACGGTACTCTCTACTGGTAGTTTGGCTCATTAGTACTCCTCAAGCGCTTGGTATTTAAAGCACAGCATCAGACCCTTGTCCACCCTGCCAAAATGAAAAAACATTCAAAGAAAATCATTTTTGGTGCTGGGTGTTTTGATTCACATGAATGACTTGAATTGTTCTTGGCATTTATTGAGTTAAAAGTCTGACTGAACCCCATCTGAAGTCCACATGAGCAAGCACTAGGCAACAGAGGCAAAGAAAAACTTGCTTCCCTTTTGGGAAGGTACAAAGAGATGGGCGAGAGAAAGAGAGGGAGAGAGAGAGAGAGAGAGAGAGAGAGAGAGAGAGAGAGAGAGTGAAAACAAGCTGATTTCAGCAAGATAAAAACACTGTGTTATGTAAAACATCAGGGTATTTTGTTTTGTTAGGTTACGCGAACACCTGGCTACTGTTTTAAAGTGTAAGAAAAATGTGTGACGATCCAAGCTGACCTATGCATACCTTTAGGCTCGACAAACGAAAAGCAGTGAGACCCAAAATGTTCGACACACAAACACACGCAAGACACTTGATTGACAGCTCCCCAAAGGACTGCGGTGAATTATTCAGCAGGGGCTGACATACAAACATCATTTGGCGCACCAGATAGGCAGGTGGCTGCGGATCATCAACACTTTCCCCCGCAGGCATAATTTTATTCACAATCAATAACTGTATTGAATTTTACATGAGCCTCTGTGTATTGGCACACCGCCGCCATTACATGCTTGAAGAAAAAAAAGACCTTAAAGACGCAACTGTTGCCTGACGCGCTGCCGGCCACTGCCAGCGAGACGCATGGCAACTCCGAGTGCCTGGCGAGTGGCGAGTTAGGACTCCGTCAGCTTTCGGATTTCCTTAGCATCAACTGCAGGAATCGATCGAGGGTTAAAAGGGTAACAACAAATCCCAGAAAGCCACGTTGCTATGAGAGATGACAAGGCAGTTAAAACTGAGTCATCAACGAGTCCTCAAATCAACATTACTACCGAAGGTGACTAATCGCTATACAGATTTTTGCCATCTCGTCTTCCATTTGGCCAATTTATAGAGGACATTTGAGTCATCAGACTATCACACTCTGCGGAGCAGTTTTATCCTCTGCCAAAATGGTGACACAGTCTTCATACAATTTGTCTTAGCTCGGAAATGGCCACAGCAAAAGCTGGTTGTGGATGCCACTAATGTTAGCCTTGCTAGCTTCAGCTAGTCTTAAAATATTCATACTAGCAGGACAGGTGGCAAAGAACAAGGGCAGGGCGCAAAGTAAAGCTCCATCACTGTCACCAAAATGTGTTCAGTAATGCACAGGCAACAACTATGTGATATCAAGAACTTTATTTCTTGTACAGCACCCACCACCAACATATGACACTTGCGGTATTACTATTATTACTGTTATTACTCCTTGTCATTACTGACGGAAAGTCCGTCAGTCCATCACTGAAGTATGTTTTCTTTGAGTTGAACCGCATTTCAGCTTGGTCAGCTTGTCAACAAATCTCCACTGTAGGTTTTATTAACTGGACTGAGTTCCGTATTAAATTGTGGGGTCCCTGGAGCAAAATTTTCATTTGACCAGAAGTCTGATTGTTTGTTAGTGCCACAGGAGGTGGTCCGCCCGCAGGCTTTCAGACTCTGCAAAATTTCATCTTGAAGGGAAACTATAGAGACACTGAAAAACACATAGTGGAGAAACAACTTTTCTACTTAAATGCTTAGTAGTACACAACCACTATGCCAGTGGTGTGATACAATCAGTGAGACTGAAATGGAAAATAGTCGTTGAAGACAAAATGAGGTGTGGCATCTTAGTATGCATGGATGTTATTGGCGTAATTAAGCACTATCAAGGGGTGAGACAAAAATTAAGCAGATGACTGCAAGCTCAATTACATTTTGGTTCTTGGTGCGCTAAGAAAAAAAAAAAGGAAACAATAACGACCAAAAAAAATGAAAAAACACCCCAACCACCAGCCAAGCCATCTAATTCTCCCAGTCCAGTACAACTCAACAATTCAACATGAGCTTACAAGTTTGGGGTTATTAACTTTTACACAATCAATCACATGCTGAGGGAAGAACCACAGTGTAACCCAATGGATGTTTCTGATGTATTCCAACACACAAATAAAATACATTTGTCAAGTTCTTCACAAAAGGTGTCACAAGTTTATCAAAACTGAAGATGCCACTTTTGTGAAAGACCAGTTAGCACGAATCATTTAATCGCGTCAAATTCTCAGTGCCCATGGCAGACATTTTTTAACAGCAGCCCCTTTACAGGCAGGCAAAATTCAAATTAAATGTGAGGGCCATAATTCACACACACACACACACACACACACACACACACACACACACACACACACACACACACACACACGATCGAGCTGGCAGTCCTCCACTTGAAGCCATTGCTCCACTTGGAACTACTCCAGACAGTTAAACTCTCGCTTGGGTCGATTGATCTGGCGTGGAGCAGAGGAGCTGATCAAATTGTCTGAAAATGTACATCACGAACAATCATGTTTATCTAAATGGGTAGTCTTCCTTGATTCCATGATTCTCTTTCTTTCTTTCTTCTGTCTGATTTGAAATGACCACAATGTATCCCCTCAGGGGATCGTCTGCATTGTCTTATGTACGCCAGTGTGCAATTGAGAAGTTCAAACGCAAAAGCAGACATCTCCATTTTTTTGTTGATGCCGAAGCTGTGATAGGCAGTCTGTTAACAGGCATGGCTCTATTTTAGTCTAAATAAAGTGCTCGCCAGCTTTTGCACTTAAACTCGTCGGTAACAAGTATACAGACTACAAGATGAATTTAAGAAAGCCTGTCAAATTCCGATTTGTTCAGATTGAAATAGAATTATCCTGTAGGAAATAATCTGCAATTATGTACACAATCGTTTGATATTCAGCATAAGACACATTAAAAAATGTCTTTAAAAAACTAATAATATGAAGTTTAGATCGACACGGTCAAAGAGAAATTCTCTGAACCTTATGTTTACTTTTTTCGGTGATAGTTTGTAGTAGGGCGTCACACAGGAGCACTCTGTCATATTTTGACTAACAGCATGCTGTTTCAGCACAACATCCTCATCAGCCAATTCGTTCTCAATGTGCATCTCTCAGCATGTTATTGTTGATTATTAATGCACTTTATTACCATCTCTGCATGTAATTATGTAAAATCCCACATGCTCTCGTTCAAAATTAGCTGGCGTAACGTGAATCTCAATGTTTAAGACTGCGCTGCGGCCACTCTTCTCTCACATGGCAACTACTTTGTAATTGTATTCAGCATACGAGCATTTCTGATGAAAGTAATTGGCATTTGGCACCGCATAAAACTATCAAAGGTATATGTGGTTATTCATTTATTTGTATAGATTATATTTCATATGAAGAGTCTACTTAGATTTCCAAGGAATGACTTTGTGGCGAGTCTCTGGCAGTGGAACATCTCGTCTCCAATAAAATCACATATTTATTTATAAGTGGGATACTTTCGGTCAGGTGCTGCTGACTTGAAGACTTTAAAATCAGTTGGCCCCTCTTAGACCTGTCTGCAGACTCACATGAAGACACACTAATTAAATTTTCTATTTCTTTGCGCTACTTTATTCTATCAGATATTATTTCTTTATTTCTTAAGAAGCTTGTCGTGAATATCTTCTACTAAGGAACCTATATTTATAGCGAGCACAAATCTAGTGCAAAGTACAGTCTTTCTTTCTTTCGGTATTTTTGTAGATGGCCGCAGTTAGGAATGGGCGTTTGCACCGTTGTGAGAGTGAACACAGTCGACTTACATCCTGGCCAATGAAAGCAGCTCCACTCACTCCCTTGAACCCCCCCCCCCCACACACACACCTCCATAGCTGTGCCATGGACCAGTGGGGGAATAAAGAGGATGAGGATAAAAGTAATAATCACAATGCGTTCAATACATTTGTTTCTACGAGGATTCAGAGGGCCTGATGCACATTGTTGACTTCTGAAAGAAATGCAATGGCATCCATCAAACCTACCAGTGGACCAGAGAATCTGTCTGCCTGCACATCGATCAAAATCACAGAAATGACCTTACAAGATCAGCGCCACAACTTAGACCTGCTTTTAGCCAAGTCTACTTTTTGTCACCAAATTTTCAGGTGCATCTTCACAAATATGGCATTGTCAGAATGAATGTTATTCTGAAGACTGTCATTTGTGCATAGTTGTTAGCGGAAGGTTGTTTGTCTAATTGTGTTTTGAGATAACCAAGTCCAGGGTGTACAATCAACCTAGCATACATGTTCTTTGATTGTGGGAGGAAGATGGAGAAAACCCATGACAGCATGGACAGAACATGCAAACTCCACACAGTGAGGCCAGAGATGAGCTGACAGCACACCCTATACCACCAACTGTGAATACACATACTATAGGTATCACAGCACAATGATTCATTGATCTACAGACGCATCTCAGGAGGAGACATGCACAAGTGAAGAGACTCTCTACTTTTGTGAGATGTTTGTATGCGGCCTTAGTTGAGATCTTTTCTCAGCTGAGTATCCCATCACTGTTAATTCCTTTATTTTGCTTCCGTTGTACTACTTCTACTTTGGTGCTCCTGAGCTTCTTTGCATGAAACTGCCGTGATCGTTAAGAATAAAAATGTCATCTTGTGTAGTGTGTGTAGTGACTAAATGATCATGACTGTGGCATTGTGTTGTATATATTTATGCTCCTCTACCTGTGTGAGTGGTACCGTTTGTACCCGTAAAGCATTTTACTGTTGATTGTGTTTATGGAAGGCAGTCAGTGTTGCACTGGCAGCTTGGAAATTCAACAGTGTGTTGACACGAATATGGCCGAGTAAAAAAGGCAACATTTTTACAGACAACAATATTGTAAAAACAATACACAATCCCACAGAGCTGCAAAAAAAAAAAAAAAACCCAAAAACACAGAAGAAACTATAATATGTCTGCTGGCCAAGTACTTGGTGACGTCACTTTGTGAAGGAACACAATAAACTTACACAGCAACGATGATCGTACCTTAAACTGCCTTACTTATTTTGTGTGAGTGTACTCGATGTGTTTGCACTTAGATGGAAGTGGTTTTACAACAACTTACATGTCTGAATGCGGACATTATTGTGGTCGACACGGCAAACTCCCAGAGCACAAAGAAAAAGAACTTTCCCTTCTTCACAATGTTGTGTGGCAAATAGCAATGTGCTCAAAGCGCAGATCAGAACAGAAGATAGACTGAAGCATCAGCTGGTCAGAGCAGCAGTAAAAGTGCCTGATTGTTACACTTCGATGAATGCAGTGGTGTCTTTTAGTCAAAGCAAGTCATTGACATTTTAAAGCAACCCTGCAAAAAACAACGTGAACCAGCATTGTTTTGTTGTGTTTTCATGCTGATCTTGCTGGTGACACCAGCAAGAGAAAAACAGCAGAAAAAGCAAAGCAAAACAGCCTAGATTCAAACAGTCAACCCACTCTACCCACTGAGCCAAAGCTATGCAGCGACACCAACATGCTGTTGTTGCCCTGCTGGTCGCTGGTGACACCAGCAAGACTCCAGCAGGTCACCAGTTTCAATCAGATGGTGTATTAAATTAGTTGTGTTAGCCGCAGCTCAATCCTTTCCACCACATGGAATGTTCAAATTGCACACATTGCAAGTCTCCGCTTTCCACGTTAAAATATTTCCATACTGCCAACATTATCATGACACCATGACGCTAGATTCAAGTTTTTCTTTTGGCAATATCTGTGTACCTCTGGAATGTTTTGTTGCTGTATATCCCTTACAAATAAATTTTTAAAACATTTTAAGAATAAAATGGAAAAAATTTACCGCCCCACCCTGTATTCTGATCAGCTGAAAATGATGTGATCGGGCCTGATTTCTGATCACGTGGTCAGGATCGGGACATCCCTGCTTAAAAGGGATTTGTACACAAAACATGCAAGAAATTTCTCAAAGTTCTTATCTGTGAAAGACAATGTGACATTTTGATAAAGATTTTAGAAAAAGAAACACATGATGTAGATGATTTCTTTGGCGGTTCACATGAAATGATGTTGTTGTCCAGATTTGGCTCTGTGACTTGAATTTGGCACTTCTGTTTCAAAATGTATTAATGTGATTTGGGACTGGCTAATTTGACATTCTCGTGTTGTCACAAGTAGCTTTTATGGACAGCATGCAGATGCCTACTGTTATGTGGACCATTTTGTACCAGGGTGCACTGAAGGACTGAAAACAAAACAAAAAACAAAAAAACAACTTTTTTTTGTACAGATCATTGGACACTGAAAGAAGTTTTATTTTGAAAACCAGATGCACCTGCCTTTGTCTCTGTACATGTCAAAGCGCTCACCTCAGTTGTGTGATACAGTCGACAAAAACGTAAGCCCACAAGCTAGTAAAAATAAGTACAATAAAAAAAAACAAAAAAAAACAAAGAGGATAGCTTCTTCACAATACCAAATTTTGAGTTGGAAGCAGAAGAGCCGACAACTTTCAAGAACAATACAATTACATTCAAGAGACATAATCAGCCTTCCTATTTAAAATACGAGGTTCAGTTGATTCTCGCACACCAGCAGATGTGTCACTAATGAGGCAATGAAGCCTTCATAATTGCCTTGTTTCAATTTCCAACATCCTATTTTGGGATGCAGGATTTTTTTTTAGCTATGACAGCAACGAAAACAAAATGAGCAGACTCAACATGACCCCAAGAAGGGAGTGTCTTGTTGAGAAACAAGCGCAAGATTGGGTTTATCCATCCATCCATTCATTTTCTAATCCACTTATCCAAGGGTTACGGGCATGGCGGAGCCATCCCAGCTGTCTTCGGGCACTAGGCTGGGGACACCCTGAACTGGTTGCCAGCCAAATGCAGGGCACACAGACGAAAAACCATTCACGCTCACAATCACACCTAGGTACAATTTTGAGTGTTCAATCAGCCTGCCGTGCATGTTTTAGGAATGTGGGAGGAAACCGGAGTACCCAGAGAAAACCCACACAGGCATGGGGAGAACATGCAAATTCCACACAGGAAGGCCGGAGCCAGAATCGAACCTTGCACTGTGAGGTCGGCATGGTAACCAGTCGACCACCATGTCACCATGTTGGGTTTAATCTGCTTCTGAGTGCAGACTCATGATGAGAGCGCCGCTGTCACCTACTCAAGTGGGTGCGCAATTACAGTTTATTCTTGTATGGAAACGAAAAAAAACCCAAACCCATGTTCCCTGTGGTCACCTGACAGCGCACCACAGTACCCCAAAGGGCCCGCCCCACTATTTGCAAAGGGTGCAAGTTGAAAATTTATTTACCGCATACTGTTAGTTGACTTGTGAAGTAAATATTCATATTTTCATACATTTTCACTACTTTACTGATAAATGGGCTGATGTGTAGAGCAGAAGTTTGTCAGAAACAAAAAATATTCAAGAATAATAGGTATGTCAAAAAAAAAATACTGGTCGCTCAGGTGCAAGTAAATGTTTCCTTTACTTGCACCGTCACAAAATGCCACCATTTAGGGGCAGTCTAATTACTGGCATTTTCATTCATTTCAATGGGAAATATTGATGAGAAATATACTGTATTATATTGAGTTATGAGCACGGAATTATGATTGTAAATCAAGGTACCACTGTGCATGCAAATGACACACAAACGCGAACGCGTCATAGCAGGGGTGTGCGAAGGCAGACTGCTGACACGTGCGTGTGCATTGAACAAAAAGCACCACAGCGCGCACACGCACGCACACACACATACACACGCGCACGCTCGCGCGCACGCACGTCCTACCTCCACACTTGTCCCAGTTGAAAGGCGTGGAGTACCGTTTGAAAGACCCACATGCACACTGTGCAACATCTCCGAGGTCGCCCGCCCTTCTCGGTCGCTCCAGACGGGCAAGAGGACGTGGGGACGGCGGTCGCGTTCGCCGCGTTGCCCGCCGCCGCGCCGCGCTGGTCGCTGTCCTTGGTTCCTACAGCGGCGTCGCCGCTCGCTTCGCCCGCCGTTCCCGACGCCCTGTCCGCGCCGCTCAGCTCCGAGTAGTCGTACACGAACCACCTGAAACTGAGAACCTGCACGACGGCGGACGGCACCACGACGAAGACGAGCGTCAGGCCGAACCACCAGTAGTCGTCTCGCAGGTAGTAGTCGGCGGCCAGCCACAGGTCGGTGGCGCCGTCGGAGAAGAAGACGAGAAGGGCGCACAGTACCCAGCAGCAGTCCAGCAGCGTGTACGCCTGTCCGCCCGGGGGTCCGCGGCGGGGCCGGGCGGCACAGGCGGCGGCCGCTGTGGAGGTGGCGGGGGTGGCTTGGCCTGGCTCCGAGAGGCTCCTGGGCGGGTTGTCATCTTCCACAGCCACCGCTGCTCCATCAGACTTAGCGGCCATGTTGGTTGGGGTAGGAGAGAAAGACGGAGGAGGTGATGGAGGTGGGGAGGAGGAGGAGGAGGAGGAGGAGGCAGGGGAGGGATGACGTCATAAATAGCCTCATCAGCAGCCAATTAAGCGCCAAGGAGCGTTTGGAACGCTCGCAGAAACCTCCGCGGCTTCTTTTTATTTGCCTCCCAAAATCAACTCAAAGCGTATGCATGTGGCAGCGTATTTATTCTTGGCGTCCTGGAAAAAGGCGAGGGAATTGAACCGTCAAGGGGCGTGTATCTAAAAAGAAAAACGCAACACAAAACAAAACAAAAAAGATCAAGTCAAGAATTTGCATGCACAAGCATCTTCACTTTCAACAAAATGAAATCTTGCAACAAAGGTCAAACACCACCTACTGGGCAGGATCATTTTAGAACAGATGCAGGAACTTGTGCAAGTGTGGTGGAACACAGACAGCTCTCAGGACTGTTTCAAGCTCTCTTGAATGCTTTTATCACTGCTCTCTAAAAATACACACATTTATGGTATTTATAGTTTCAGTTTCAAGATTCCCACAATTACAGCAGACCCCTGCCTGACTCTGTATATAATGGGCCCATCGTATCTTTTGCCACATTCGGGTAATGAAAGAGCATTAATTTTTTTCTGCTGGCCACCACACATCATACAGCATTAGCGTAGATTGATGAATAAAGTTATATAAATAATCTCACCTCAGTCCATGTCAAAGAATAAAGCAGTATGTTTATTCGGAACTGCAAGAAGACATCCCCGGGTGGCTGGTGTAACGTTGGCCGTTTCTATATCCACACCATTATTCACTCATCAAAATGTAAAATGTCATGTCCTGTGCGTGTTTTGTTACAGCTCCAGCGAGCGTGAAGGGCATTTCCCTCCAGCAGCCTCACCTGTTCCTTATTCTAATCATGTCTGTTCTCGTAAGGTCCTGCCAACTTGCCAAGTTTTGTCGGATTATTAACCTTGCGCACTGTTTTACCTGAGGGGATATTTTCTGGACCTTTTGCTCATGTTTGTAGTCGCCCTTGTCCGCTTCGATTCGCATTTCGTAAGTTATTCTTTGCCTAGTGTTTATCTATTGATTTTGTGATGTGTACTGGAACTCTTGCCATTTCGTTTATTAGTTAATCTTGGTTTCTTCTTTTGCAAGCACTTTTTGTTCATGTCATACCTGACTCTTTCTTCCGAGCGATTTATGTTTGTACTTTGTCGGTCCTTCGTTTTCTGTAAAAATATATTTTTGTTGCATACTTTACCTCTGTCTACATTTGTGGGTTCCAAACAATATTTGGTTTGTTCCCGAACTTAAAGACTTCTTCTCATATATGTGACCGACAATTTCCTGTTTGTTTTTCTCCAGAGTTGCAATAATTGTCCCTCGAAGCTGCATGGCTCTTAATAAATGAGCCACAATGATTTTCAGAGAACAGAAAGCTCATTAAAAGGTCTCAGATCAGTGCACAATCAGACATATGGAATCCTAGTTATTTTAAATGTATCCACACCGCTTCACCTCTGCTTTAAATATTGATTTCATGTCGGTGACTGCATATTACTGTAGTCTGAACTCTATTAAAGTTGAAAGAAAGCATATAAGAATGACTCTGAAATGCATACTAATTTCACAGTGTATCGTGATCACTTAGTCCAATGTTGATTTAAAAAAAAAAAGGAAACACGTGCAATTTTGCCTCCATGTACACTCAGCAGTGCATATCTAAATGAAAAATGAGCACATGTATTGTGTTGTTTTTAATGACTGTCTCTTCTGCTACTAGGCCGTCGGTTTATTTCATCATGGCAGAGAGTAAAGAGCGACAGCACTGTCACAACAAAAGCTAATAGCTAACTTATTTTTGCAGCACCAGCCCGATTGCCATTTTTCAAACATAATTAAAAAAAATATACATATATATATTTTTATGCTACAATGTTCACTCCACACTAAGACACGGACACATGCATGTACATACATGATCTCCTTTGATAACACTGATGACATTGAATAACGGGCTGACAGCTTGGCACTGATTGATACCCAATCTCACAAGGGTGGGGGTCGTCTGATTTCCTGATCCCACTGGAGACGGAGGTGTGACCTAATGGTACAGTTTCTACTCGACCATCATTTTTGTACTTCCTATTAGTTGCATTAAATACTCAACGACGGATTCAGTGTACTGGAATTTCATTTGGGTACAACGACACATGCAAACATTACAAGGATCGGGATTAGGAATTTTATTTTCCCCCTGACAGGTTTGCAGAGCTGCCCCTGTGTGTCGTATAGGAATTCATAATATTCTCCTTCCTTCAATCTGGGTCACTAAAAAGCTCTGGTGAACTTCTACCAGCCGTTTTATCTTTAATGCTCTCAACATTATACTAACAGTGATTGCTAGAAGACTGTACAGTACTCAATTTAACTATTTAATGGACTGCAGAAATGAGACACAACTGTGGAGCCGTATTCTGCCAGATGTGGAAGAAGGTCTAATACAGTGGTTCTTAACCTGGGTTCGATCGAACCCTAGGGGTTCAGTGAATCAGTCTCAGGGGTTCAACAGAGCCTCTGCCATGGAGGTTAAGACACACCCGACTCAACATGTCAATTAGCTATGACATGCCTGCTTGGCCATCACTGGCTGGTTCATTTTGTGCACAGTTAAAAAACGTATACTTCATACTTACACTAATTGTGTTTACTTTTTCTGTTTTTAATAAATGCGTTTTTTTATGTCTTGAATTTGAAAAAAAAAATCATGCTTTTATTTTTCACGAATGAAGGGTTTGGTGAATATGCATATGAACTGGTTGGGTTTGGTAGCTCTAACAAGGTTCAGAGCCACTCGTCTAATGTGTCCAAAAAGGTTCCTACTCTTTGGCTGTCTGAGCCGCCCTCCCCAAAAGGGTGACTCTGCCTAGCCCATATGACAATATGTGACCTAGTGGACTTAACTGGATCCAACTGGTAAGTGTGCAAAGGTGAAGTTAGATAGGAAGTTGCAGAGCCAGTAGAAAGGTTACACAGTGACACAGCGGCCTTGCTCAAGTCTACTTAAGTGCCAAAGAGACCTCATCTGACAACGCCGTAAGAAGACTAACAGTAGCTGTTTGCTTTTGCCATCTCCAGGAGTTCTCCCTAATTGGTTTTTATCCAGGTTTTCATGATGATTTGCGAAACAGTTTCAGCCAAGTTAATTCCATAAAAGCTGCGGAAAAGCCAAGATAGTAAAGTGCATGAATTTACGGGTTAAAAAAAAAACACCCTGGGTGGAGTGGCTTAGTTGACGGCCTGGCCTCAGCATCTCAGCATGTAAGGCAGATTATTTTAGCTTTGGTCGCGCCAAACCTGATGAAATCATAAAGACATGTTGCGTTGTTTTTCCTCCAAAAATAATTGATGACATGCATTCTAATCTTTAGAAAAGCTACATTTGGTCATTTACATAAACACTAATCTCAATCCATGCATAATTTTTCAAACTGGTCAAAAAGATTTCAACAGACCACCACAAATACAGTATATGGGTGCAGGTCATCCAACATTATATTTATTTATTTATTAAGCAACACACACACACACACACACACACACACACACACACACACACACACACACACACACACTGCTCTGTGTTTGCGTGTGTGGGCACATGTATGAGTTGTGTGACTCAAAAACAGAAAGTGAATGTGACAACTGCAATTTGCACCCCCCCCCCCCCACACACACACACACAAGTCAAGTTAAAACGTAAAATATGCAATGCTTTTATTTTGAAAGTTGTTTTAATTTAATGTGCACATCTGTGGAAGGTAGCAAGCAAGAGCTACGACTTGTTTCTGCAGTGTTGCGAATAGTGATGTTTTTTTCATACACCCGAACAAGATTTTTCCAAAAAAAGAGATGGGCAAAAAGTGATCCTCATGCTATTTGTGTTTACAATTTGTAATTAGAACATTACATAACCTATCTACACACAAAGAAATTATTTTTCTAAATAACAAACTCAAAATTGAGATTAGCATGTTGACTTGGCCCTTGGCAAGCGTTTCTCATGTGGTCCTTGTGCAAAATTAATTGCATACCTCTGAAATGAAAGAGTCATTGAACAAGCTAGTTGTCTAATGATGTTAATTCCTAGACGTTGCTGTTACCACCCGTTTTTCCTTCCATGTAGTGCAAAAAAAGTCAACCGATGTAAATAAACAAAATAAAAATAAACATTAAACAATGTAAGGGCTTGTTTTGTTCCTCCTGGGGGCTAAAGAAAAAAAAAAGAAAACATGAAATTGTGTGTCGGGATGCCAAGTGATCCCTGTTTTGAGACCATCTGCTGTGAGCATGTTTGATCCCCGTGTAGTTTTGAATGTATTGCTCTCCTATTTTATTTACTTTAGGTCAACTCAATTGGTGTTGGTGTGCTTAAAATTTTTTTGAAACTCTTACTAAATCCAATGCCCGCAAGTACACAGCACCTCAAGTGTCAAGTAAATCACTCGATGTCTGAGGAGTGATTGATGTTTCCTTTGGTGGGTACCGCTGATTGAGCGCCACTGCAGTCTGGAGGCACTGATCCCATAATAAAGTGCACATGCGCACTTCTTTTCCTTTCACACCATAAATAAAACTACGTATTCCTGCTCCTTCATTAAAAGCTTGACACGTTAGGAAGTGAAATGTCAGCAAAAATTTTAACGATGAAACGAGCCTGAAGGTAACATTCCCCCAAAAATAAGAAATGGCTTTTACCCTTTCATGCACCCTGTAACCTGATAAGATGATAAGCTGTCCACTGGAGTGACCGCTGTCCTTGAAAGGGTTAAACATCAACCTTACCATCTGATAGTTCATTTGGGAAAAGCCTAGAAAGTGATTGGAAAAGAGAAGACACTTTACTCACAACAAATGTATGGTACAAATGGGACAAATGTAGTGTACGAACGACACGTGCATGGACACAAATCATTCAAGGGGGCATTCATTCATTCATTATCCCAACACCCTATCCACATAAAATGGAAAATTAACTTTTTAAAACATCCACTGACGAAAAAAGAGATTTGTTCATCTCTCCTGTCCAATGTAAATCCGCTTCAATTCCAAGCGGCGACTCTCAGTTCCAAATAACCATCCGCGCTCCACGCCGATGCTCCTCTCTCCTCATCCTCAGCTCCAGCAGCCATCCATCCATCCGCACCAACGCAGACTGTCCAACAGCGCTGACATCTCCGCTGAGCAAAACGGGGCTGTGAAAAATGCTGCCCATCACAGGCACAAAACCCACAAGCGTCCCTGAGCTGTTAAGCGGCGACAGTCAAATAGCGCAGACATTCAAAATCAGTGCTGGTACATGCGTGCTGCCAAGAAGGAGCAACCATTAAGCACAGATTCTTCTCCTTCAATGAAGGTTGTGGCCAAAACGCCAAAAAAAAAAGAAAAAAAAAAAGTCCACAACGGGTCCACACGAAAGACAACAAACAACATATGACAGAACAAAAGCCAAAAAAATACAAAGGTAGAGCTCTTAAAAATAATGCTCTTGGTGTTCCGTGGGCCTGAAGTGTGCAGTACAGTAATTCTTTATCATTTGTGTATTTAGACGGAAGAATAACAGCGACCTTTTATTATGACACATGGGAACTGATTTCAACTAGCTGAAAAAAAAATATCCAAGATTGGAGATTGTACAATATAGCAGATCTGGTTCAAAAACTATACTCAAGTAGAAATTTCCATACTTTGCTGTATTAATGGCTTTGCTTCCTGCTTTAAAAAATAGCCATTGTCTTATGTGAAACATGATGCTTGAGGAAGTCGACGTATGCAGAGAAAACCCACACAAGCATGGGGAGACCAGACCACGTTGATATGTTTCCATGGCGATTTGAACCAGAATCTCCAGACTGTGCGTCAGACGTGCTAATCACTCATCAACTGTGCTACCTCACAGAAAATTAATTTATAAAGACATTTGAAAGACTGTTGTTAGACATCTGTGTGTGTGTCTGTCAAGGCTCAAATTCCATTTCTATTTTCACAGAAGGAATAAAAACTATTTCACAGCCAAGTACAGTACTTGATAAAAGCACACAACTGTTGCAAGACAGATTTAGCACCAGGAACGGCAAATCTCTCTTTTCACATTAGTATGGATGATATATATAGTACAGCTGTTACCAGCACAAGCAAGGGGAACACTAATAAACTTCATATCATCATGAATTGGACTTGTGATGTCATCAAGCAATCATGATACACTGTATGTTGTTTTTCATTGACAGTTAATGCTTTTCCAAATATATGTTATGCCGTCTGAAGTCCCCAACATTGCCCCTGGCCTCCTCCTGGAACATCAACACTGGTTTCAATTATTTAGCCTCAGCAGTGACGATAAATTACTCGTGTCCAAAAATGGTACCCATCTCATTATGATATTAATGGGCCCCCGACGAGAGAAGGAGAAGATGGATGACCAAGAAAGATTATTTCTCTCCTCGCGCACACTAAAATATTCAGTTTTAATGAGTCTTTTTTTTTTTACTCAATTGGAGAATCCCATATGTTCCATTTTATTTACTATAAATGTGCTTTTAGCACATTCAATGGCCTTTAAAATCATTCTCACGCCTTTCTCGTAGGATATTACTGTTATAGAGACAGCACTGATGTGATGTTTTTGATATTTTTACCCACCCATGTCACAAAACAGGATAACACAAACATTACAAACGCAGTATGATGGTTTACAGTTGTGCACTTCTGTATTGTTAAACTAATACGTTTAAGACAGTGTCAATTAACCTAGAACCTGAAGTTGAAACGTGGTAAACACTCTTTTTCACCGTGCTGCCAATATTCTCATGAAGTTGATCAACAACGGCATCATGTGCGACTGTCAGCTGCCGCCATCTGTTGGGCAAAGCTTGAAAATACACAAATCAGAGTGAAAAACTGTAGCGTCTTCTCCGGAGAAAGAAGAGTAAATTGAAACAGCCGAATAGGCGAAGAGGAGCAAGGTGAATTCGTCTAAAATCAGGGTTCCTGCCAAAGGCAGAGCTGCTGTTTGCGCACGGTGCGTCATCTGCGATGAATTAACTGACCGGGTTACTTGCTGTATGTTTCTACGTTTCTGATGGTGGCTGTTGCACTTGAAATGGTATACGTAAATAAAACAATTCCATGATTGAGTAAGAAAAAAACAAATCAAGCAATGTAATTTTTTTGCAAAATTATTTTGTATTCAAAGGCAACATGAACATGTTAATACATAAATCATTTAATGCGAAACTAATCCAATAAAACAACTGCAACAGTCTGATTTGTTGTGCAGAAAGGTGAACCATGAGTATATCTAAGACATTAAAAATACTTTCCTTACTTACTGCTGACACATACAGGGTATTTACAATAAGATGATTTACTCAAAGTGGCCTGGTGTTCCAGTGGTTAGCGCGTCGACCTCACAGTGCAAAGGTACCTGGTTCGATTCTGGTTCTGGCCTTCCTGTATGGAGTTTGCGTGCTCTCCCCATGCCTGTGTGGGTTTTCTCAGGATGCTCCGGTTTCCTCCCTCACTCCAAAAACATGCATGGCGGGCTGATTGAACACTCTAAATCAGGGGTGTCAAACTCGTTTTTGTCACGGGCCACATTGTAGTTACGGTTCCCCTTGGCGGGCCATTATGAATTTTGGGAAATCATATAAATGTTTTAATTCCCTTCACATATTACATACAGAATGCACAACAAATGAATGAATAACTAGTTTTAAAAACCGAAGTCAAGAATAATGACTGTTAATGTGGACTACATATGACAATTTGAAATTTTGGTTCAGACTTGAGCAAGCATCATGGAACTTGACATGCTTGATTTGCTTTAGCGGGCCACATAAAATGATGTTGCGGGCCAGATTTGGCCCCCGGGCCTTGACTTTGACACCTGTGCTCTAAATTGTCCCTAAGTGTGAGTGTGAGCGCGGATAGTTGTCCGTCTCTGTGTGCCCTGCGATTGGCTGGCAACCGGTTCAGGGTGTCCCCCGCCTACTTCCCGAAGACAGCTGGGATAGGCTCCAGAGACCCTTGTGAGGATAAAGCGGATCGGAAAATGGATGGATGGATGGATGGATGGATGGATGGATGGATGGATGATTTACTCATAGATTTTCCCCAAAGCCCTGAATCTAATTCAAATAAAAATGTACTTAATGCACCACATTGCAAACGATGAATTGAAGAAATGAAACATCCATCAAATTCCTGAATGCTAAAAAAAAACCTGTGAAATAAAATCTTCTGTGGGTAAATCTCTTTCGATTTGGGAAGCTGCACACCTATACAATGACTTGACAACTAATTCTTCACATAGAACAATTCAAATTTAAAGCAATGGCCAATTCATGTTACTGCAAAATTTATTGATGTGCCTCAGAGAACTTTGTAAACATGCCAAAATGAAACCATCTTCGGAATGTGTGGGGCACCTATGACTTTTCCAGCCACTTTCACGACATTAAATCTGTGCCTTTCTTTTCTGTCACTCCAGCGCTGCCATAACAGGCAATAAAAGCTCAAGCAAGAACAGATTGAGATGAGGGATAGCCCTTTCCTGTCTACACCAAAATGACTTATCTTCCTTAGGAAGCACATGCAGGCTTGCTTGCAGTTGGCCTCGCAGTTTGCCTCAAATCTCAGATGATTGTTCATTATTGTTCCCAGATGATGAAAGTGTTCAGCAATTTTTATGCGGTTCCCTTTTAAATGAGTCTGTGTGGGTCCTGAAATCAATTATCATAGCCATTCTTTTGGCAGTACTTAATAAAAGCAAAGTGTCAGCGCGCCATTAAACATATTCATCCACCACTGGTCCGTGCTGAGACTGGTTTTGGCGGCATAGACTGACATTTTAGGACACTTCAACATTCTTCTTTGGAGAACATGTTCAACAGAGGGGTCAGACACAACTATGAAAGCTACCCAGTGGAGGCACACACAGTGATTCGAAAAACTGTCATGAATCCTTACCTTCTGTTGCCTCTTTCTTTCTAAGTTCCTTTGCTGGGATAAGTGGCTAACTAGTGTTCTAATAAGCCTGGAATGTGTCCCTGGACCAAAAATGGGCAACTGGCAGCCTACTATTTGCACTCTGTTTAATTGGAAAAACACAAAATATAAAACCGGCTCAGGCTGTACCCCTTCTACTGCCAGAAGACAGCTGGGATCTGCTCTCACACGCCCGCGACACTCATGAGGATCAGCATTAGATGGCCTGGTTTGCACTTACACTCACTTATCCTGTCTATACGACTACATGAAAATATTGTTTTGAGATTTGGAATGATATGCATGACAAACATAATTCCTCAAGAATACAACAATTTTGAGTGAGTTAATTTTTGTGGGTAAAAAAATGCACAAAATGAGTTCTTGCACTTTATGTTGGTTTTGCTGTTAAGAAGTTTTGTGCCATCCTTGAATTGTAATTCAAAGGCAGCCCTGTGTGTTGGGAAAAAAAAGTCACAGTATATGGTTATTTTGTTGTTTGCGTCAAACTCTTTGTTGTTGGGTCAGGAAAGTGGATCTTTTAGACATGCATTGAAAACTGTATTTAAAATAGCATTTTTGCCATACATCTGGTTAGAAAGCATGTACTGTAGTCCTACTTGGCCCTCGAGCAATACTGATGAAAAAAGTGTGGCTCCTTCCGGCATTTAAGTTGCTCATCCCGATCGTAGATAAAGTGCTATACAAGTCCACTTCATTTACATTATCGACAAAAACTGGATTTTTTTTCTCCTTTTTTGGACTATAATGTGTTATGGCAAATGTACAATGAGTAATTCATTTGAGTTTATTTGAAAGTCGTTTGTTAATGTCAGCAAGCATAGTAAACAAGGCTTTTGGGGGCAAGTTTGAGCTCTCGCTTTCAGGGGGAGTGTTTTTAATTATTTACGCAACAACAGAAACCCAAATCATTAACTCACTCAAGACTAGATTCTGAATTATACTCGAAAACGTGAGATGATTATCCAACTTCTTAATGTACGTGCACGCCACAAGGGTTAAACTTCCTCAAAATGAGTCAAAAGATCGCCATGTGCCTGTATGCACTTGCGACAACACCTGTTCAAATGGTGGTGTCATGGGATATCTTTTCCCAGGCTTGGATCAAAGGAACAGTGAGCTCCAAGGGAAGCCCGTCGTGCGACACGGCAGCTGTGGAAGCAACAATAGTTGACGTCCCTGTGGTGCTTGATTAGATTTACAGCAGTTGGGGACTTCTGGCCCGCCAAAGATATGTGCTGCTCTGGACTGACACGAACCCACTACGCAACCAGTCATAGTGGAGGATGTTACAGGCAGCGGAACACTCTCCACAGGTTGGTGACTGCCAATTCTGGTGTTCTCTGGCAAATGTCTGGTTGCATGGTGCCAGGCTATGAGCACAGGTCCCACTTGTGTACATTGGGCCTGCATGCAGTCTTTTTCTGGCAGTGCTTGTCCTGTGCCTCCTTGCACAAAGGAGCAGAAAAAGGCATCACCTACCTACCGTAGTATATTGGCATGACTCCTGGGATCTCCGATACACTCTTGACTCTCCTGGGAGACAAAACTAACATTTGGGCAATAGCACGAAAGCATGTGCCATCCTGGAAGGTCGACCTGTACATCAGGGATTGGCAGGTGGCCATTGTTCATCAGTGCTACTCCGGGGCGGGGGGACATATAGGGCCACATGCTTCCAAACCAGACGTATGACCAAAATGCCATTTGAAATATGGACAAATATATGCAAAATACATACTCTTAATATATTTCATTTTCCACAATACATTTCTCAATGCAAATACAAAAGACAGGTTTGAACTATCCACTGGATATACTGAGATTGTTATTATTATTTTTTTAATAACCCTGACATTGTTTTGGTGCATTGGCCGGGAACCGAACACAGGCCTCCCGCGTGGCAGGTGAGAATTCTACCACTGAACCACCAATGCTAATCACTCTTAACTAGACATTCATGATAAAGACCCACTGAGGAGAGGAGACGCTTCTGGTACTAAATCACTCGAGAGGGGGACGAGGAGAAGAGTTAGCTTTCAGTTCTCTGCACGTCACCCAAGGATATCCCCGCTCCAACTGTCATTTATTTCTCATTTGGAATCTAATACATGGGTGTGTCCAACCTAAAGGGTGAGGGCTGTTGAAGACACACTGAACTTGTTTGACTATGTGTGTGTATGTGAGTGAAAATTATGTACATGTGTGCAATCATTACAAAAACACCAAGTTGCAGCTGGTGTTGACAGTTCTATCCATGCCCGACCTTGCTCTTGTTTTGTCTTAATACTTATGTACCTCTTTCCAACCACTTCCTCGTAAAGGTGGTTGCGTCCCTCAACTGTCACACAGTGCACTTAGCATTCTTTATTATAGATGTGAGCATGTCTTTATTAAAAGCATAAGCGTTCTTCATTGCAGGCATGATCAATATATCATTGCAGGCATAAGTGTTCTTCATTGCAAACATAATCAATTCATCATTAATAACCTCCTGACTACCAGTAGTTCAAATTTGTCCTCTGTAGAGGACATTTGTGAACCTAAATATCTCCCACCCAGTGCCTCCAATCGCATTAACTCTTTTTGTTACTCTAAAGAGGACATTCAGTGCTTTCCAATGATACCAAATTTGTAGGGGTTAGAAAAAGTAAGAAAATGGCTTCCCTCAGTGCAAGCACTTTTTATGGGAAGAGGAAAAGTAATACTTTTTATCGACCACATTTTGTCTTGAAATGCTGTTGGCATTTTAATTATAAGACTCTTATGAACACGTTAAAGTGTTGTTTGAGTTGTTTTAAGTGTATTTGAGCCTGTTTAAAAAATGTAGTGGGATTTCAAAAAAATTTTTGGAGGAGTCCAATTACTTCACATAGATTGGGGAATGTCAAAATAAATGTGATTGGACAACATTTTTTTTCCTGGTAGTCAGGAGGATATTATGCAAATATATGATAAGTAAAAACAATCAACCTAACACAGACATTTTGGCAGAAAGGCATCCATGACTGAGTAAGTATGATGTCACATGGTCGCGTGGGACAAGAACCTTTGGTTTGGAATGAAAATAATATTCATTCATTCATTCATTCATCTTCCGAACCGCTTGATCCTCACTAGGGTCGCGGGGGGTGCTGGAGCCCATCCCAGCTGTCTTCGGGCAGTAGGCGGGGGACACCCTGAATCGGTTGCCAGCCAGGGCACACAGAGACGAACAACCATCCACGCTCACATTCACACCTAGGGACAATACAGAGTGTTCAATCAGCCTACCATGCATGTTTTTTGGAATGTGGGAGGAAACCGGAGCACCCGGAGAAAACCCACGCAGGCCCGGGGAGAACATGCAAACTCCACACAGGGAGGCCGGAGCTGGAATTGAACCCGGTACCTCTGCACTGTGAAGTCGACGTGCTAACCACTGGACTACCGGGCCGCGAAAATAATATTTATTTTATTTATATATATTGTTTTGGATTCAGTTTCAGGGGTTGTGAAGTTTACCTTCAGTCAAAGTGAAAAGAAGTGGTTTATTTTGGAAACTGGAAATAACAAATGTAAAATGCAAATACAGTAGTAGTCGTTTCCCTCTTTTCAGTGCAAAAACTAGGCAGGAATCACCCAGAATAATAAATACAGGGAAATGGTCTGTGGCCAACACCTGCAAAACAATTCCTTGGAAGGCTTTGTCTTGCTAATTGGATTTCATTTCTACCTTTTTTCCGTCCAGTTTGCACACCAGCAGTGACAGTGATTCACAGTTGTTGCCTCCGAGCTGCCGTGTGATTCACTTGAAGTTACACGCTGATGTTTACTGCATGTGCTCCCTTTAATTAACTTTAATGTGTGATGGATATTGAAACACCATTTGTGGTGTCAGAGGTGTTTCCTCCAACAGGATGTTGACTTTTGGGATTTCCTCCATTTCCCGCGACTCTTCCCTCTCTCACTCTCTCATCCCCCCAACCCCAACACGTTCCTCCCCCCTCATCCTTTGTCAGCCGTATCTGACCTCCAGACAGAAGAATCCCAGCATTGTTTTCACATTTCACCTGAAGCGGAAGCATTGCAAGTTGCAACGTATGACAACACGAAATCAAGACCCGACAGAACCACAATAAAAGTAGACTGTTACTAAAGTGTATTTCACCTGAAATCTAAATATTGGCATCTACTTTTATGTAATGCGATTGTATTAAAAACAAACAATAAGTGAAAAAAATTCAAAAGTGTGTGTGTGTTTGGTGGGGTGCATACTATGACCTTCAATGCGACCCCTCTCGTGTTGGACAACATCCATTTGACGTCACTGCTGCATATGACCAGTGCCTCTTGTGGAGGGTGCAACGCAACAACTGACACTGTTGCATATATACACACACACACACACACACACACACACACACACACACACACACACACACACACAGAGCTCTGGAATAAACAATAAACACTCTACCTTTTCTGGTCTTTTGACTATTTGTCATTATCTGTAAAGTAATTCTCAAAATGACCATATTTGTATTTGGAATTTGTCAGTAGTTAATGCAATAAAACCAAAATGTTCATTTTACTAAAAACATAAAAAGTGGTTCCTTTTGATACGAGTTTAATCAGTTCCGTGACAACACTTGTTACTCAAAGCTCTTGTATCTCAGGCCATCTTTCCCAATTATTAAATTAAAAATTAAATTTAAGTTTTCCCAGACCCCTCGACATCCTCCAAAAAACAACTTTTTTAAAATAGGGAAACCTGCACTCAAAATATTATACTTCAGAAAAAAATAATGACATCATTGTAAAGAATTAAAAAAAAACGTTTTTGTCTGATTTTGCATGTGTGCTGCTCATTCTGGTGTGTGCGCCTTAGCCACCTGGGGGCAGTATAATTCAGACAGACAGCTATACTGTGTTGGGGGTTCTGTTCTGCTTCTCATTAGGGGATCATAATTAGTCGATCTTTGCAAAGGATAAAGACTACATCCCTTTGAGTACTGTTATATTGTCTCCATGCGTACCCAAATGGAGTTTGTGTTGTCTGTTGTCTTGGATAACAACAGCACCACATACAGTAGATGCAAATTGCCCTGACATGTTTTTCGTTCTATGTGTCAAATATACAAAGTGTAATTGTTTTTGTTTTATGTTTAGTTGGACTGTGACCTGTAGCTGGGAAACTAGGAGTGGTAATAAATAGTTTGGGGACTCTTTTTTTTTTTGAAGAATATTTACAAATAACTGGCAACCAGTTTAGGGTGTACCCCACCAACAGCCCGATGTCAGCCGTGACCCTTATGAGGATAAAGCGGTCCAGATAATGGACGTATGGATGGACCTGCTAAACTTTGCTTCCTGTGAGTCACTTCACTGCCACCATACAGTACTCATGTCTCAAGTTTGGTCTTGCAAGCCAAAGCAAAAAAACAAAACAAAAGGACACGCAGTACTATGATGCTCGCTGAACTGAGCTCTCGTGAGGCTCGCTGAGTGATGGCCGTTCCAACTATGAAGTTATGTGTAAATTTCCCCCCAAAATGTTGGTGAAATTCCAAATAATACAACCTTAGGGCATTGGTCTTCCATTGGAACGTGATGGGAATAATAAGGTTGGATGTGAAGCACCAGTGTATGAGTTGTGGTGGACTAAATCCTTTACACATGGTGGTCACATGACCCGTACAGGCAGCCAAATCACAGAGTGAGAGAGCCAGCAGCAGACTGAGAGAGAGAGCGAGGTGCCCCTCAGTCCCTGAACACACCAGTGGCTAACCACACACTCCATCCCGTGGCTCCAGACACACACACACACACTCGCGCACATACATACATTGACTCCACCAATGATATGTTGGGAATAGCTTGTAGAGGGAAACCTAAGATGGGAAAAGTGAGAAAAGGAGACAAACAAAAGAAATGGCGCCCAACTTTTCATATGAGTGGCATTGTGCACTAGTGGACATCTGCAGTGTAGCGGTTCAAAAAAATGGGTCAACCAGTGTACTTGGATTCCTCACAATGATCAAAGAGACTGTTGACATGCATTATCCTCCTCAATTATTTGTCAATATTTTTTGGCAGAATATTGTATGCCGGGTGGCCCGGTGAACCAGTGGTAAGCATGTCGACCTCACAGTGCAGAGGTACCGGGTTTGATTCCGGCTCCGGCCTTCCTGTGTGGAGTTTGCATGTTCCCCCCCATGCCTGCGTGGGTTTTCTCTGGGTACTCCGGTTTCCTCCCACATTCTAAAAACATGCATGGCAGGCTGATTGAACACTCCAAATTGTCCCTAGGTGTGAGTGTGAGCATGGATGGTTGTTCGTCTCTGTGTGGCCTACGATTGGCTGGCAACCAGTTTAGGGTGTCCCCTGCCTACTGCCCAAAGACAGCTGGGATAGGCTCCAGCACCCCCCGCAACCCTTGTGAGGATAAAACGGATTGGAAAATGGATGGATGGATGGATGTATGGATGTATGCCAAGACGAACTTTGTCATTTCTCTCTTCAACAAGGGGTGCAGTGGTGTCGTCCAGGGTGTATGTAGGTATACGACCTATACTTATTTATTTATCACTCAGCATTGCGTATACTCCAGCTTCCCGCCGCGGAGCTACGAGGAAGTAGCATTGGTAAGTCGCATCTCGTTGATGGTCCGCATTCATTTATAATTTAATAAGAATATTTCAGTTTGTTTTTCTTTTTCTATTGTGTGGTGTGCTTAATTAGTTCCGTGATTTGTTCTGAGTCCACATTGCTTTTTATTGTTATTTAAATGACGTTTTGTCGAGAGAACGTTTTTACACGTTGAGTTGATAGAAAGTGTTGCACAGTCATGTTCGAGACCGAATGTGACTTCACCATTGCCCCCGCTGTACCGTGTTGCAGGTAATGTTTGTTTCTTTTCCATTTTACTGTACAGTATATCACCGATGTCAAAGTCAAGGCCCGGGGGCCAGATCTGGCCCGCCACGTCATTTTATGTGGCCCGCGAAAGCAAATCAAGCATGTCAAGTTCCATGATGCTTGCTAAAGTCTGATCCAAAATTTCAAATTGTCACATGTAATTCACAATTACAGTCATTATTCTTGACTTCTGATTTTGAAACTAATCATCCATCAATTTGTTGTGCGCTGTGTATGTATAACGTGGTGGTGATTAAACATTGATATGGTTTCCCAAAATTCATAACGGCCCTCCAAGGGAAACTGTAACTACAATGTGGCCCGTGACAAAATTTAGTTTGACACCCCTGCTGTATATAGTTGTTCGTGTCGTTTTTTCATTTGGCCGCTTGTGTTACTGGCGTGAGCCCGCATTTCGTCCAGGCCGCCATTATTGCTCGTTGCGCAGCCGTTTCTGCTGCGTGTGATGCGTTTAGTGACACCATGTAAATAATACTGAACGTGTTCGTTTTCTCCTTTTCTGTTCATAGTTACTCTACGATGACTCACGTTGTGTATTTTATTTTGTTATGGACAGTGTTTTGTTATAAGGAGAGCTACAAGGAAGTCGCATTGCCATGTCAGAGACCAAATGCGACATCATCATTGCTCCCTCCATACTGTGTTGCAAAGTCCCATTAAAAGAAAAGCCACAATCCACAAAGCAGGGGTGCCCATTACGTCGATCCTGATCTACCGGTAGATCTAGGACTCGTCCCAATTAGATCCGAAAGGCGTATAGGAGAAAAAAAAAGTCACCGGAAGTTGTTCGAGCTCAGCAGTCTGCAATTGCAGCTTGTGATCAGAGCTGTTGCGCTATATCTTTGATCGTCATTATTCTCATTCAGAGTTTGCTTCGTGTACAATTCACCGAGGGCACGGGCAAAGAATAGGAATCTAGAGGGCTGAGGGAAGCACTTTAAAACGGTACGTGTGAGCTACGATAGTCAACAGGCTGCAAAAGTGCATCGCTTGATTCCGTGTTTGGCTTCTCATCATGGCGCGCGTGCTTGCGTGCTTGCGCGTGCGTGCGTGCGTGCGTGCGTGTGTGTGTGTGTGTGTGTGTGCGCGCGTGCGCGCGTGCGTGCGTGCGCGGTAAGGGGCGATCCGGGGAGGTTGGTTGAACGAAAAGTCGATCTTCGGTCCAAAAAGTTTGGGCACCCCTGCACTAAGGTGTCTCTTGCTCTTGAAGCGACAGCGACGTGGAGCTAAAGACTGTCACAATCAGTTGTGACACCCGTCACAGTTATCCTAACGTTAGCCTTAAGCAAGTTAGATTAGGATAATGTAGGGAACCCACGTAATTGTTAGTTTTCACCAAGTGTATAATTAAACCAGGTTGCAAAGAATGTCATGCCAGACAGTAATGTTAGATGAAACTGTGATGAGTGCCAGGAGATTGTCTCAGTGTCTTTGAAGCTTGTTTCTTATTTTAAGGCCTAAATTATAACACCAGTAAAGTTACTGAGCCCTAACTAACTGACACGATCGAGTTTAATTTTGTAGTAACCAAGCTGGTAGTTGATTTTAAAGTAAGTTAAAACACAAGAATGTAGAGAAATGGTTTAAGATTGGGCCAAAAACGATATGGAGGTAAATTGCATCCCCAGTTTATTGAAAGGTGAAGCCTCACACTAACAAAATGGGGATTTTTGATAGATGATGCCTCATTTTGAATGCCGATTAAGCTTGTAACCAAAGATGAATACGATTGAAAACGAACTGACCAAATCTGTAATTGTTAGCTATTTACCCATTGTTCACTTGAGCAACAATTCCTAGTTCAGACATTGAGTTTACCAATAAAGAACATAAAGAGCTTATTTTTAGGATGATTCCTCTCTGGGATATTTTTTCCCCTTCTGGTCTTTTTTCAGTTTCCCACACGTTCTCTTTGCGTCTGCTGGCAGTCGTGCACATTCACCGCGGCGTCACGCTGGGTCGCCACGCTGCACACCCTCCCACGTGGCGTCAGGGCCTCTTATAGTGACAAAACCAGCAGCGCACAAATATAGAAAGAAGGGCTGAAATTCCATTTAATTTTAGACAGATTTCCACATCACTGCTGTGCTTGCAAAGCCAGTGTTTAGACCCACGCATGTCGATTCAGGGAAACCAAGCCAGCCAGAAAGATAAATATTCTGAACTATAACAGAAAGTTTGGACACGCAAATAGCAAGAACGCTTAAGTTGAGGGTTTAGAAATAGACGCTGTGGATCACAGACAGCCTCCATTCCTAAAAATGCCCCAGAGTGGGTTATCACTCACATTTATCCTACTTTTTTTCCCACTTTTAGACGTCTCAAATGAAATGGTTAGAGCAGAGAAAACATGACACACAAGTTATAAAATCTTTCTTTTTTTTTTTTTATTAAGGAGTGTTTTTGATTAGACTAGCAGAGAAAAAGTGGAACGAAAGACAACCAAATCAATCTACTAAGAAAGATTACAGTTGGAGATGGTGTAGGCAAGATGGGCTGGACAGATGCCTGGTCGGCGGGCGTCTTTCGGGGCTAATGCAGTGCAATTAATTTTTAATTCATTGTTTGGGATTCATTATTTTGTGATTCTTTTTATTCCTCCTTTACCCCACAAAAGACCAGCCTACAAATCAGCAGGAGAGGACCACTTTGCCATCTACAAAATGGACAGTAAATTGAACCAAACGACATCAGTAATGATAGTGGCTAAAGGAAACTCAAACGGTATATCTGGTTTGAATAAAAACATTTGATTATTACAGTCAATGTTTATCAAATTCATTGCCTTCACTCCATAACAAGCAATTAACATGCCTGGGAAGACATTGTTTATCATACAATCCACAGTCATGGTTTCATGTAATACAATACATACATATCCAGAATCCTGCTCAACACATTTGTAATACAAGCAGAAACAAAGCTCAAGTTAAAAAAAAGCACTGTTTAGAATGGTGAAAAATTAAGAGATTTTTGTGAATTTTACGAAACGATGAATGTGGATCAAATGAGAAAAAAAATACTTCTTGGTCAAAGAGAGAGGAACTCGTATATGTGTGCATGCCGACACATGCACACTGGTGCCTATGCGTGTGCTTAGATGTCTCATGCTCATGGGCCAGTCAAAATGTCAGAGCCAATTTCTCACGCCAGTCCAGCCCTGTACATAAGGAACCGTAGAATTTAAATAAAAATGAACGCCGCATGCCTCACTACATGGACTAGAACCTTTACATGCATGGAATAGAACCTTTAGCAAAGGGAATAATTGTAGTACAAGTTATCATTAAAAACAATAAAAGTAACATGAAACTGACACGCGGGTGCTTCCACAGACCAAATCAGGCCTCTGCTTGATGCTGGTTTCCTACTTGTTATGAACTGTATCAACATTACTTTGTGTTTGTAAATATTAAATGGCTTTTGTTATTCATGTTGCACAGAGCCGTCAAACTATTTGCTTTGCTGCAGTGAGTTCCATTTCCTGTTCTATGGTCATCGTCACCTCTTGACATCACTGGTAAACCCACTAACGGGTCAAAGGCAAAACAAAATACACTGAAGGTCATCCTTTGGAAGCTTTGCTTTTCAAAGAAAAACAAAAGTAAATAAATGCCGTGATTATGAGCATATTAGTATTTTATAAAGAGACTTATCAATGGCTCACGTGAAATCAAAATGTCAGAAGGAATATTTTTCTTACACTTGAATTGTCCATTGGAAGGTGGAAACATTTCACACAGAGCCCCAGACATTAAACATGTCCCTGCCATTAAGTTTCTACATTGCTGAAGAACATATTTTCTGCCTTTTGAAATTCAAGCTGAATATCTATTTGAAAATAAGCAGAATTGATTGAGCAAGCAAATCCCTGATTTAGCAAACAGTAATAAATCGACGTCTAGGAAAAGCAAAAAAATAGAAGCTAACTTTTAGCACTACAGTGCCAGGAGACAAAAGTAGTTGATATTTATAATTTCTTAAATTATATACAATCTAATGTATTTTGCCCCAAAAAAAACGCCCCCTTGACTCGCTGTATGTTGAACAAGACCCAAAATAAACTTTATGCTGACTCAGATTCTGGCTGGCTGCTCGGCTGGCTGTTACCACGGTGATAGATGGCCTCCACTAGTCAGTGGCCTCTTGTGGTTCGGCATTTCAATCCGCAACCCACGAGATGTTGGGAGCCAAGGCCACCAAACCAGGCGAGCTCAGAAGTTTGACACCCACACCTTGGCTCACTTGCGAAAAGGGAGCAAGAAATGACGGGAGGAGGCATATGAGCGGAGAGTTGGTAAATCAGGATTAGTGCCGTTGACTTCTTAAATGTGAACCAAGTTAAAAAAAAAAAAAAAGGCTGTCAAAACTACACACAAAGTTGGAAAGAAAATGGACAGAAGAGTAGGTGACATTTTTGCGTCCGTCTAGACCAGTGGTTCTTAAACTGGGTTCCCAGGGGTTCGGTGAATCGGTCTCAGGGGTTCGACAGAGCCTCTGCCATCGAGGTTACACACCCGACTCAACATGTCATTTAGTTATGACACGCCCGCTTGGCCATCACTGGCTGATTCATTTTGTGCATAGTTAAAAAAAAACATATGTCTTGAAATGTTTCTGTTTTTAATAAATACATTTTTTATGTCTTGAATTTGTAAAAAAAATGTTTTAAAAAATCATATTTTTATTTTTCACGAATGAAGGTTTGGTGAATGTGCCGATGAACTGGTTGGGTTCAGTACCTCTCACAAGGTTAAGAACCACTGGTCTAGACAAAGGCTGGCTTAACTTCTTGTGCTCAAGGACTACTCAAGGACTACATTTAACTTTTAAACAGGACAGATGGGCCAAGTCATTAGTGGAGGAAGAACACAATGTTTTGTGTGTGTGTGTGTGTGTGTGTGTGTGTGTGTGTGTGTGTGTGTGTGTGTGTTAATACGAAAATAATAACTCATGGCTATTTTTCATGTCATTTTCAGTAACTGAATTGTAATTAATGCACCAATGATTTATTACAATATTTCCATCCATCCATCCATTTTCTTATCCGCTTATCCTGAACTGAATTGTAATTAATGCACAAATGATTTAATACAAAATGTCCATCCATCCATCCATTTTCTTATCCGCTTATCCTCACGAGGGTCGCGGATGTGCTCGAGCCTGGCTGGAGCTGTCATCAGGCAACAGGTGGGGTACACCCTGAACTGGTTGCCAGCCAATCACAGGGCACGTACAGAGACGAACAACCATATGCGCTCACAATCACAATTTAGAGTTTTCCAGTAACCTGCCATGCATGTTTTTTGGAATGTGGCAGGAAACCGGAGTATCCGGAGAAAACCCACACAGGGCAGAACATTAAAACTTCACACAGGAAGGCGAACCCTGCACCTCTGCACTGTGAGGCAGACGTCCTAACCAGTCAACCCACGTGCCGCTCCTTTCTTTAAATATTTTTGCAATAATTTTGTCAGAAATAATATCACCATTTCAACAACACTGCATTCAAAATTGGATTTACTTTTTTTAAAGCAATACTTGGACCACCTGCATCAATATGCACATGAATCTTCGCCACAACATGGATGCAAAACAGTCCGCGCAGCGACCAGGATTCACACCAATGGGCAATTTTGTCTTTAATGACACCAACATGCATGTTTTGGAAATTTGGGAGGAGTATAACGGGGCGCATAGAACAGATTTCTGTGAAGAAAATTTGTGAGTTGATTTCCTCTTTAATGGTTTGTTTTGGCAACAGGTGAACTTTTATTCTTAAACATCATATCAAGAAATTACTGCACGTGATAAAATCCATATTTCACAAGCTTTTGTAGGTCAAAGTGAAAAACAAAAAATAAACAAATATCTCAAAAACCTGATATGCTTGAAAAGTGATGACATTTTTTTCAATCAACATCAAAAATACTGACACATAAAGCCTTCTCTGATTAAAATTGGCCGTTGACCTAAAAAAATAAAAATGATTATCAATGAATCAATACATTTTTAACCAACCAGTTTTGTCAATTTGAAACAACACATATTATCGGAATCTTGATGTGAAAGATCAGTGGCCCAGAATTAAGAACAAAGTGGGCTATTTTATTCTTAAACATCATATCAAGAAATTACTGGATATGATAAAATCCATATTCCACAAGCTTTTATAGGTCAAAGTGAAAAACAAAAAATAAATATCTCAAAAACCTGATATGCTAGAAAAGTGATGACATTTTTTCACTCAACATCAAAAATACTGACACATAAAGCCTTCTCTGATTAAAATTGTCCGTTGACCTAATAAAAATAAAAATGATTATCAATGAATCAATACATTTTTAACCAACCAGTTTTGTCAATTTGAAACAACACATATTATCGGAATCTTGATGTGAAAGATCAGTGGCCCAGAATTAAGAACAAAGTGGGCTAGAATGTCTCTCTTTCTGAACCCTCTCACTTTTCCTTGCATGCTGGAAATAAACGTGCACATTTTTTTAAAATTTGCCATGACCTCATGCCTCAAACCAAATTTACTCACAATGTCGTAAACTCCCTCCCCTGACAGGAAGTGAGTGCAGAGCTACTTCCTGCAAGGACAGGAAACAGGAAGTGGTGGGGGTTGGAGGAAGGGAAAAGGCGAGCGGAACGCCCTCGTGACAACATCGAGTCCAGGCAGAGTTCAGACGGTGGTACATGTGTCATGCTGAGTTAACACTTAGCGGATTTATGTTCAGAAATAAGTAGTTAACGTTAGTTCTTAACGAGGATGATAGTAAAAGCCTTAAGGTTGAAAATGGTCGGACTTTATTATTTCATGGCATTTGTTCTCTTAAGCGAAAATTGGGATTAATAAAATAATATGAAATAAACGTGCACATTTTTTTTTAATTTGCCGTGACCTCATGCCTCAACCAAATTTACTCACAATGTCGTAAACTCCCTCCCTTTCATGGCATTTGTTCTCTTCAGCGAAAATTGGGATTAATAAAATAATAAGGAATCATCCACTTGTTGACTTTTTTTTTTGTGCTAGCTCACCTGTGACTCTAATGAGGATAAGTGCACAAAATGGAAGGATGGATAATTTTGCACTAAAGCTGCCCCCTAGTGTTGTGCGGTTTAATTGCCTTCTCTGTCATTTGGATCAAAACAAATTGAATCTGTACAAATGTCCAAAATTAACATCACATTTGTGAAACATACACAAAAAAATGTTGGGGCCAGGATATGTGTATTTTATTTCATAAAGCGCTGACTGTGGATGGTATGATAAACAATGACTTCTCAGATGCACAAGCCGTTTCAAGCATATGTGCGTGCGTGCGTGCGTGTGGTGGTGGCCACCCTACGGGCAGACAATGTGTCACCCTGGCCACTCCACTGAAAAAATTCTGGCTACACTCCTGTATGCAGCAGTTCTCAAAATCCATTGTTGACTTTTATCTATCCAAATTTCATCAATCAAATGTCCATCTTTTCTGTTAGCGCTGTAGTTAGTGCTAACAGAAAAGGAGTGATGTCGGAGCCCCTGACGTTCCTCTCCATTGAAGAAATCCTACATCGCCTGATCACCTACTTTTCAGTGGCTGGAGAAAAACCACAAACACACACACACCCCCAC
>NW_017805983.1:9630304-9638105 GCF_001891065.2 Hippocampus comes
TCTCTCTCTCTCTCTCTCTCTCTCTCTCTCTCTCTCTCTCTCTCTCTCTCTCTCTCTCTCTCTCGAACACATGGACATCCAAACTCCACCCCAGTGGAATTTCTCCCAAACCGTCTGGGACATTTTGTTTGCCATCACATGAGCCATTCAGGCCCCTCCCACACAGAAAGCTGTGATGAGTTCATCAAGTCGACGTCGCACCCTTTGAACGTCTTTTATGACACCGCATTGCTTTTTATCTGCGTAAACACACAACATTGTGCAACATGTGCGCACAAGTCATTATGGTCTACAGCCTTAATGAAAAACATCCATCCATTCATTTTCTATACGGTTTATCCTCTCCGGGGTCACCGGTGAGATAACTTTGGGCCATAGGCGGACTACAGCCTGGACTGGTCGACAGTCAGTCACAGGGCACATGCAGAGACGGACAAAACCATATTCACTCTGTTGCTGAGCGGGAACTGAACCCGCGCTGCCTGCATCGAGTTTAGGCATATGTACCCAGACACCATCAGTGACTAATGAAAAACATTTAAACACCAAAACCAAAAAAGCGCAGCACAAATGCAGCTCTCAGAGGAAATGGAAGTCTAAGCAATAACAAATGCCGTTGCTGGAGTTTTTATATCACAGTAATTCACTTTTCAAAGGATTACTGTCGCTCTTGTGGGCATGGTTCAGTTCCCAAAGATAAGACAGACCTTCCCGAAGCGATTTAAGATGTTGGCGTTTCATTTTAAATCATTGAAAATGTTCCTGTTTGCAGCTGCGCAAAAGAACAACATTTTGTTTCGCATTTTGTTCACTCACTGTACTGAACATAAACTGAACTTCAAATCCAGGCGCGTGCCGAGCCGTGATTATTGCTGCGCAGTTTCAGCTCGAGAGATTCTACATGTGTGCGGTCTCGCTGTTAATCTGGCGAGCGGTAAAAACAAATTTGACACCTCTAGTGAGTGAAAAGGTGCTGCCAAACACAAAAAGATAACATGGGCAATGTTATGAATATGGCATGATAACTAGCAAGTTACACTGAACGCATCTGCAGTTAGGTCAATGGTGACATTTTCACCTCAGATATGCCATTCGGATCGCCTCAAAGTGTTGTTGATTTTTCAGCAGTTGTTAAGTTTTACTTTGCTATTTATTTCAATTGAGTTATTCATGTTACAGGCCCCACTAATGGTGGAAAAAAGTTTGGAAATGACTGATCTGGGTCTCATTTTTTTTCCTCCATCACAAAACGCTGCCATTTGAACTGGGTAGACTTTTTATAGCCACTGTATATCATTTAATGTGTTTTAGAACACGAATCCAGACAAAGTAAATCATGCCTGGACTTGTTCATCCAAGCTGAACAAGGTGTGAACTTGTACATTCAGCCTTCAGTGCGGTTTATCGGATGACTTACCCTGAAACATCAAGGGAACTGTGAAATTTGTGTTCTTCATAGAAAACCTCAAATCATTTGGATTCTGGAGTTGGATGCTTTCGCGTCAGGACCGCAGATCCCCTGACACTTGGTGTTGTGATGTGGTTTCCTGTAAGAACTTGCGGTTTTGCAACTCAGCTTCTTCGAGGTCGTTCGTGATCCGACGCCACAAGATTGGATGTGAAACTTGTCCTAAGTGGTTCTTAAGATCATTTGACAAGATTGTGCGGCTGAGACGCGGTGATCTCAGTATCAGCACCTGCGGATCATCTCCAAGACGCAAAAGAAACATTTGTTTGTTGGTTTAACAAATCTGAGATTTAGCTTACCCAGTATTTAGAATTTGTTGGCTTGCTATTCAACTAAATTCCCAAACGTACTTGAGCCAAACATCTTAAAATGATAATGTGTGTAATTCTATAAGATTAATTGTCCATATTTTTAACCTTCGTCTTATTTTTCTTATTAAAACGTTTAGAAGTCTGATAACCAGATCAATTTGCTGGCTCATCTGTGATCCATAAGAGCTAGCATATGTAGCTAAAAATGTGGCTTCAATTGAGCAAAATTTCACCGGAATTAAGATGACTGACAACCTCAGCTTTTTGTTGAGGTCGTATAATTCAGTTCAGAACAAACATTTTCAGGAAATGTAACATCAAATTTAAGAAGGAAATAGAAGAAGAAAAGTGACTATTAACAGGAAGTTGCACAAAGTCGCATTTCGAGCGATATAGCTCAATAAAGCGCCACATATCAAAGTTTTTATTATGTTGGCGTTCACGATTACGCATGTTCAGTTTAGCGTCGGAAGCAAGCACGTTAAGATGTATAACTTTTGCTTGGAGAGTTAAGTTTTGTGACAATGAGCATGACCTTGAAACGGTCCGTTTTGGCGCATGATTAGATTAGCGGGACTTGAGTAAGACTTGACTCAATATCCATTTATTTTTAGACCAGCGTTCCGGAACAAATAATGCAATTGAATGATATATCTAATCAAATGTATTGAAAATTGAAGACATCATGATTTAGATTTGATCGTGTTTGGTTTCTGGTCACCTTTGCCTCAAGAAATGAAAGATAATACTTGATTGACATTGATGATAAGAATTTTGAGACCGAAATGAGACTGCTGTGTTTATTACGTGTTTATTTTGTCAAATTCCATCATAAAATAGTACAGAAGCATGTACAGACCACCCAAAATATTCCAAAAAGAAAACAATAGACAAACAAAAGAACTACGTCTACAAAATGTCCCTGCCAAACAGATTGTGAATGAGTGGGAAAAATCCTTCTCAGAATTTATTTATGCCGCTTGAGAAAATGTCCTTTGTATCAATCCTCAAATGTTATGTGTCCTTTTTGTCCCGCCACCCCAACCTCACTGCACATAATTATAACCAAAAGCCTCAGAGTTATTGCATGACTCCAAAGAAATGCCCCTCTGATGTTCTTTGTGTGTCACAGCTAATTAAAGTGGGAACAAAATGCTGGCGAAGAAGAACAAGAAGGACTTTTTCAGAATGTTGCTTCTCCAAGTGAACTTCAACCCTCCGAGGACACACTTGGAAAGATGAATTCGGCCACAAAGGAACCGTGTGGTAAATATTGTACGACGTACTTGATATTATTCTACTGTGTCATGACGAAAAATGTATTGTGTGTGGCTTTAATGTACAACAGATGTAGGGAAAGATCACATTCAAGATCTCGCTCGCAACAAAACTACATGTTGTATAAACATCTACATAAAAAAAAAAAAACGGGCTGGGGTGGGGGTTGGTTTGTCATTTTTCCCAGCACAGACAAAACCACAAATTCCCGTTATACTCTGCAGTAAAACGGCTAATCTGGCTGTAAGGAGAACCTTTTCTTGGATTGATCGAAGTTGATCTTGTAATAGATTCGCCGGGTCATTCTCAATTAGTCACATTCATAATGCAAAAACGTTACACAAAGATGCCTTCCGAGGAAGAGCGGGAGATGTTCATATTGATCAAATTGCTTGTTAGCTAAACTTGGCATAAAGTTAGCATTAAATGATGAGAATTCTGCTACAAATCAGTTGAGAGTCAATGCGCCTTGGAGCGACATTTTTGACAGGAAAATGATTCATTTTAAATGTGTAGATCATACACTTCAGCAAATTAGCATTTGCGGTGCTGTCCCGAGCATCACAAATCCATACCAAAACTGAGGCAATGGACTTCTGACTAAATAAATTAATCATTTTTCAACATGAAGCCCATTTGATGTTGTTTGCCTTGGATGTGTAGTTATTCACATTTTCATCTTGAAAATGAAATGTTGAGAATATCCTGTACTTTCCATTAAAATGCACTGATCATGTGTGGAGATAAGAATTTTTTTTTTTTAATCATCACAGCTTAGAGACGTAGCTCGACCAAGGTAAATAAAGCAAATAAATCCTCAACTCTTTATATAAAATAAAACTTAAAAAAAAAAAGAAGACAGCCCTTTTAAAAGTAAGGACGTTTTGATTTCAAATTCTATACAGCAAACATATTAAACCCAGTGCAAAGAGAACATTTCATACTTCAATTTCCCCTTCACAGAATCGCGCATCAACTCGATTTAAAGTATTATGCACCATTAACGTCGACATCAAATCGGGCATTCCAAATGTCGCATGTGCTAGCAAAACAACCATTAAAAATGGAGAGATTTAGACGTCACATTTTCCTCTTTGTATGATATGATGTGAAGCCAGACAGCGAAAGAAATGTGGCTCATGCTGGAATATAATTTTGCATGCGCGCCATACTGATTTTACATTATGGATTAGCATGAGAAACGAGTGCCAATGTTAACAGTGTGGTTTACAGGCCATGAACAAAACATGGCAATAATCACCGGCCTTGTATCATCTGTACTTCCATGTTTTTATTGTACTGCTTTCACATTGTGGCCAATTCTGGCTTGTACTCAAAAAAAAAAAAAAAAGGAAAAAAACTAATCCCAGAGCTGATTGTGATCGTGGAATTTGAACGTTTCCATGATCTACGCATCGGGGCCTGAAGCTCCATCTTTTTTTGTTGCATACAGCTAAACAAGAGACATGTTTGAGACGTCTACTGATTAAAAGGAAAGACTTCCTAATCCGCACAAGGGTCACATTTGCCAAAAGACATGTTGGCACCAAGTGAGGAAATAAGAAATATATCACAAGTCTCACTCAGGAACAAACCTAAAGCCATCTTGTAAAACATCTGAATAGCTTGTGGGAGACCTCAGTGATCCACCCCGGCTTTGTGGCCGAGGCTTTCCCGGAAACACGCGCATGGAGGTCGGATCGAGTTCTCCCATGAGCCGGCTTTTCTCGTGAGCTTGGCCTTCATGCGGCCATTAAATCAGCACCTTCAATTCATCTCAACCTCATCAAGACCGCAAGGTATTTGACTTTGACCTTGAAATGTGTCTTCCAGTTTGATGGTGAAGTCTTCCAGTTAGTTAGTGGTACACTCCAGTGTGACATTGTCACCGCTGAAACCACCGCACCTGAATTATGAATGTATAAACGCGTCCATCTTTTAGATTGTCAAAGTTTAGGTGTTGTAATCCCTTATTCAAAGAGATCAAAAATGAGATTGACTCACAAGTGCTAATGTTGTGACATATTGGGCCACTCTGTTGTTAACTCGAAACACAGCTAGCACATTGTAGCCAAGGAATGCATTCCATTTTTAAGTATTTACTGCTGAGTGACTTCTTTACCAGTATTTGGTTTTAACCGGCACATTTTTTTTCTTCTCCATGTTCCTTTGTGTTTTAATTGGGATCACGTGGGTGTAAGCAAGACAAAGAGTTGAGCCAACGTCGAAGCGTAACACGTCCCATCAAATGAATCCAAACCACACTCAGGTCCATCCACACATTTAAGTGTTAGCCAGTGATACATGCACTGTAATAAACGGCACTGCTAGCATCAGAAAGAGCAGATATAAGAGGGCTGACTCCTTCTTCGCTACCGCCATCTCTGTCAGCGCTGCTAACGCCACCGCTACCGCGCCAGACCAGAACTTTGGACCCAACCCCGCCTTGTCCAAAGGCCTCCTCTCGGTTTCTTGCCGTATTTACGTACTGGTCCAATTCATGCCTGTCCACCTCTGACCAGAATTCAGCCGAAGAAGACGGCCCCAGATGAGCAGCTGAGTCCGAATTGGATGGGTCTGCTATATGCACAGGAGGGAGGAAAGATGAGCAGGAATTGGGGGAGGGCTCAGGAGGAGGCGAAAGCTGGCCCAAGTGAGTCGGGGGGAAATTGGAGGCTGCGCTGCCATACATTTGGCCGTAGTAGCTGAGAGGAAGGGAGCCTTGGTGCGGCTTAACTGTCTCATGGAGGCTGATTGAGGACTGGGGATAGGACAAGGAGTCATGGGAAGGTGGTGGGCATTTCATGGGACTCCTCAAGGTGATATGGCGGCCTGATGTTTGCGCTGGGTTCATCCGAGAACCGCTTGAAGGAACCGGGCTCATGCTCGAAGCCATGTTTGATTCGACCGAGGCCATTCTGGGATTCCGACTTGCACTCACCCCCACATTCATTCCTGGACTCCGGCTCTGTGCGGGCGTACCATGCATAGGGTTGTGGTGGTTGCCATAGTGATGGCTGTAATGCGGATTATGGTGGTGAGGATGGTGGTAGCTGTTCCAGCCTCCCATCCCTGCGTCCTCCTGTGCATGCTGGGGGAAGAAGACTGATTCAGTTGCACCGTTTTCCAGAACATCCAGAGGGGACATCTCCGGGGTGGGCAGGCCGTAGCTCTCCAGCTCTTGGTGCCCCGGTGCCTGGAGGTCCCTGAAGTGCCCCAGAGAGGGCAGCAGGTGGTGGGAGTGGTGATGGTGGTGGTGAGGCACATGTCCGTACGGAGAGGTTCCAGAGCCACTTTCTCCAGGGACAATGCTCGGACCCATGCTATGGCTCTGAGCCAAGCTGTGAAGCAAGAGCCCCGGTTCGACGCGCTTGAGTTTCTTTGTGGTCTTCTTGCGGCGAGGCCGATACTTGTAGTTTGGGTGATCCTGGAGGTGCTGAAGGCGGAGACGCTCTGCTTCCTCGACAAAAGGACGCTTTTCCGTAGAACTCAATGCCTTCCATGACTGGCCTGATGGACATGGAGAGTAGAGAGTTAAAATTTGTTGTATGATTGACATGCTGAATGACAAGCTTTAGGTTAGGGTGAAAGACCAGAACACGAGTTAAAGGTTTGGGGTAAGAGGGTGGTTGGCTTTTGGAAAAATTCACGCCGGCAAAAAGAAATGTGAAGCTGAGAAAAAATAAGCACAGTGGATCTCAGTGGGAAGTGTGGATTGAACTGTGATCTCCTTGGCAAAATCAGCTGTTTTGTTGACCCTCTCATCCGCTCTCTTGCCATCAAGCTATCTGTCATCCGATTTCCTCCTTGACAAGCTCACAAAAATACCCAAAGACCTGCTTTGAGCCTCACAAAGTAACCACACCACAACCACCAAGTGTCGGCTTGAACGCTACACGTAACATCAAAGTCCACATATCGTGTAGACGGGCTAATCAACCTTTATCTAACTTACTGCATGATGGGGTAATGAACTCATTTTTTATTTGAAGACTGATAACAAATACTGTGGGATTATGTGATAATTCTGCTGAATCAGTCTAACTTTTTCGACTTAACTATAAATTGAAGCAATTCAATTTACAAAGTACAATATAGTAAAGCAATTGAAGCAAACATACACATTCCAATTGAAAAGTGAAAAATCTATATCAGTGTAAATTATCTTTGAAGATGAAAATAGGAAAGAAAATAACATTTTGTGCTGACATCTTTAAACTTTATTTTGGAGTTGTATGAAAAAGTTGTCATTCTATGTGTCTCAAATAAAGAGACACCTACACAGTATGTATCGTTTCAAGTTCTGTATGAGGCCAACAAGGATTCTTTCATTTAAATGTCAGCATTGAATGAGTTCGTTGAATGCCTTGCATCATCTCACAAAGGTGACACCCAGCAGTGCACCATATTTCATTTGCCGTCCCAACGCCAGCGGAGCTCCAGTTTGGAGCGGTTTTGCGGTCACTTTGGATCAAGCCTTTGACTAAACTCTTGACATTTATGACATAATGACCACATGGACACTGCACAAAGTTAATTGATGCTCTGCTGCGACATTTTAGGCTCTTTGCAAGATAGAGAACCTACACAAAAATCTTTATAATGACAGATGATTATTACATATTGTATTCTATCCATCTATATCTATATCTATCGATCTAGATATATTATTGATTATATAAATATTGTGTCATTTAAACCCATTTATATTATACAGATATATATGTATGTGTGTGTGTGTATA